>NC_086101.1:48861551-49161551 GCF_963921235.1 Mobula hypostoma
ATCTGTAAGTCAGTTAATGGATAAGAGTTCACTGTAGATGCAACAGCTGTGGTTCATTGGATAGCACTCTTCTCTCCCAGCCAAAATGCTTATGGGCCCAAACACAACCGTGGCTTGAGCACCAGAATCTGGCCTGGAGGTCATGTGCTGTACCAGAGAAGTGCAGCACTTCCAGAAGTGGTATCTCTTAAGTGACACATTGACCTGAGGTTCTGCCTGTCCCAAAATGGACTGTGGGACCACTGTCAAGAAGTAAACCATTGTTTTTGATCTCAAAGACAAAATTCTCACTCCGTGTTATTGAAACAGTTTACAAGGTTTGTCTTTGTTTTTTTTAGTTTGCACGATTTATTTTCGCACATGGGGTTGATGTTCTTGTTGCCATTTGAGTGATTTGTCTTTTTTGGCAAATGTGAGGTTGATGCTTTTCTTCGAATGACTTGCAAGGTTTTCTTTGTTTTGTGACTCTCTGGAGAAGACAAATCTCTGAGTTGTATACTGTGTACATACTTTGATAATAAATGTACCTTGAACCTTATCTAGTTGTTGTCACATTGCTGTTTGTGAGATGTTGTTTTCAGCAAACTGGCAGCTAAACTCTCTACGTTAGCAAGCTACTATGTTGACTGGAGACATAAGAGCTTGCCAATGCCAGAATCTGGGAAAACAAGGCAAACTGCTGGAGGAATTCAGCGGGTCAGGCAGCATCTGGGCACAGAAGGATGGTTAATGTTCCAGATTGAGACCCTGAATCAAGACCCAGATTATCCCTTTGCCTCCGCAGATGCTACATTACACATTGAGTTCCTTCAGCAGATTATTCTTTACTTCATTGACCAACAGCTTCTAAGAAAGTCTATGAAAGTTATAATAATAATTGCAAGTTTTTCTGTGCTATTAATTGTTTAATATTTCTTTTCCTATCCAGATGGACGCAAACCATTCCCTATAAATCATGGAGATACGACAGTTGATAGCTTGCTTGAGGTAAGAGTGGGTCTCGGGTCAATGTAGATGAAAAAACAGGCTCCAAAAATCTTGAATAATGCAGCAAGCTGTATTCGATTTAAAAAGAAACCTATTCAATAAATAAGCATCTCAACTGCAAAGCCAATCTTGACAGACAAACCCCCATAAAATTAATATTAGCATCTAGAAAAGAACTTGTTTGCTTTGAAGGCTGCTACCAATATAAGGCTGAATTCAGAACCATCTGAGTTCCTACTATAGCTCCAGCTGGGAGAATTGAAATTTTGTTTTTTTTTTATTATTATGGACAATTATGGCTCCACTTTCAGATCCAGCACAGTTTTCAGGTTCTCATTGTGGACGTCTATGTTGCTCACAACTTGGACACAGCAGTCACCAACAAGCACACAGCACAACTGCATAAATCTAGCTTTCATTGTCGGAAAGGACAGGCAACCAATCATTGACAATATTTTGGTTATATTACTCAGTGGTTGCTGTTGATATTTGTATGTGTTTTTATTATTAGACTGTTGTATTAATTTCATTTCTATAATTACATTTCTGTCTTTTAACTTCTAAGCCTATTAAAGACCTTTGGATAGGTACATGTTTTGGAAAGGTTAGAATATATAATTTTATTGTTATAAATTATATTTATATTTTTGGAAGAGTTCTGTCCAGTTGCCCTAAATCACACTGGTGGGTAGTGGAAGTGTACTACTCTTTCCCCAAACCACCTTGTTTGTGCATTGTCAACCTGGCTGAGTTTGTAGGCTGCTTGATTCTCAATAAGGAATTGAGACATTTGTGAACAATGAAGCACTGAACCAGCCATCATCAGTAATTTGCACTAATTGTGTTGTATTCTCCCCACGTTCCTATTAATTCTCCTCGTGTTCTACCAGTCACCTATGCTAGGGGCAACTTGCAGTGCCACCCCTCATGGTTTGGTTGAGGGAGGAAACTGGAATCCCCTGAGGAACCCCGTACTATCACAGAAGGGATCTGTGGATGACACAGGCAGCACCCAAGGTCAGAATTGAACCTGGGTACCTGGAGCTGTGAGTCAGCAGCTCTACCATCTGTCTGAGCTATCTTGGAGAATGTCAGGAATGTGGTTTTGTGAGTCCCACTTTAAAGTAAGATCCTGATGGCTTTTTAACAAAAATGATTGCATTATTTGAATTGTAAAAAAAATCTTGTTTCCTGACTAATGCTCCTAAGACAATGCTACCTATTACATGTCATTAGTTTGTTTGATCTTCCCTAACCAGCCTAATTGTCTTGGAGGAGACATACTGCAGACTTGTCTGGCTCCAATACATGTTCTTCAGTGCCAGTATCTTGATGGCTTTGATCAGCTGGTTATATAAACCCAACCAAAGCGCAGTCCTAAAATTAGTTTGCTTTAGGATTTGTTTATCTTCAAAGGACTTTGGGCTGCGTTGCAGAATTTGGAAATGCTACATCTGGAGCAGTCTGTTGTATGGAGTCGAATTGTGGTCCTTATGCAAGGAAGCGCAACGGCGACTGGAGGCATTTGAAATGTGGTGTTTAAGGAGAATGCAGAAAATTAGATGGGTGATGAAGGTCAGTAATATGGAAGTCTTGAAGAGAGGGAGGAGAGAAAAGGAGTTGCTGAAGAATGTGCAGAAAAGGAAGCTGGAATATGCCGGGCACTTGTTAAGAGGAGGTGGACTGCAGAAATGGTTATTGGAAGGGATAATAGAAGGAAAGAGGGAAAGAGGAAGGTAGCCCTCGTGTGTGATGGTGAGTGGTAAAATGTGCAGGACGTTGATGGGAATGTGGAAAGAATAAAACGGATCAGTGTAAATGGATGGTTGCTGCTGACTCAATGGACTGCACAGCCTGTTGCTGTGTAGTACTACTGATTTTTTTTTTCTCTCTCTGTCTCGCTCTCTCTCTAAGACTGAGGGTGACTCAATAGATGTCTTTAAAGTTGCACCATTCCTGTGCTGACTTGCCACACGCAGATCGGCATGGCTGCAGGGTCAACCCCGGACTCCATCTCAATCTCGTGTTTGTTCAGAGGCTTTGCAAATAATTTGAAGTAGAACATAGAACATTACAGCACAGTACAGGCCCTGTGGCTCCCAATGTGCCGACCTTTTAACCTACGCTTTTAGATCAATCTAAGCTTCCCTCCCATAGCCCTCCATTTTCATTCATGTGCTTAAGAGTCCTGTAAATGCCCCTAATGTATCTGCCTCAACCACCACGGGTCCACACCCCTCTGGGGAGTGGGGGGGACCTGCCTGTGACCCCCCCCCCCTCATAATTTCCTCCAGTTACCTTAAAATTGTGCCCTTTTATATTAGCCATTTCCATCCTGGGAAAATTCTCTGCCTATCCACTCAATCTATGTCTCATAATCTTGTACATCTCACCATTATATAAAGGAAACAGGAAATAAAGGGTATGATTGGAGAGTAATCACACAGGCTGCGTCACAGGACCAAAAGAAGTTGCAGTGGGTTGTAAATCTAGTTAGCTCCATCTTGGGTACAAAGTACCCAGGACATCTTCACGGAGCGGTGTCTCAGAAAGGCAGCGTCTATTATTAAGGACCTCTAGCACCCAGGGCATGCCCTTTTCTCACTGTTAGGAGAAACAGTGGAGGTACAGAAGCCTGAAGACACACACTCAGCGATTCAGGAACAGCTTCTTTCCCTCTGCCATCTGATTCCTAAATGGACATTGAAGCTTTGGACACTACCTCACTTTTTAATAATATACAGTATTTGTGTTTTTGCATGTTTCTTTTCATCTATTCAATATATGTAATTGATTTATTTGTTTATTATTGTTATTTTTATTTTTTTTTCTCTCGGCTAGATTATGTATTACATTGAACGGCTGCTGCTAAGTTAACAAATTTCACATCACATGCAGGTGATAATAAACCTGATTCTGATTGTGAGCATGCTTCTTTTACGTTACCTCTAAATAGTAATTATTATACCACTGCAATTTCAGGCCATGTTGAATGTTCGTTATAAAAATATATTCACCGAGCAGAGAGCCGTGCATAATAAGTCTTAAATCTGTTCCTCATGTTTATGGGGTCTATTTAGAATGGAGAGACTCTTCAATTACAGAAGTGTTGACATGTTTTAATTTTTAGAGCTTTGATTGAGGGGTTGAGTTATAAGGAGAGTTTAAATAGACTTCAGACCATTTCCGCTTGGAGCAAAGGATGTTGAGGGTTGACAGACTTGTAAAGTTATGAGGGGCATTTTTTAAAATTCTATTGAGATTAGGGTTGCCAACTTACTCACTTCCAAATAAGGGACAAAAGTAGCAGTCAAATACGGGACACTTGCGTTTACCCTGAGAAAGACTACCATGACCATGGAGCCTCGTGCGGGCACCTGTGTGCGTGTGTGTGACGTATGCATGCGTGTACGTGCTGATTTTTTTTTCCCTACAAATCGGTTTTGGCGATTCTGTTCAGTGAAACTACACGTACATACATTATTTCTACTTTATGTAGGCTGTGTATTTATCACATCATTCCTGCTTTTACTATATGTTAGTGTTATTTTAGGTTTTATGTGTTATTTGGTATGATTTGGTAGGTTATTTTTGGGGTCTGGGAACGCTCAAAATATTTTTCCCATATAAATTAATGGTAATTGCTTCTTCGCTTTACGCCATTTCGGCACGAAGGGTTACATAGGAACGTTCTACCTTAGCAAGGGAAATACGGGACAAGGGCGGTCCCGTGTGGGATAAGCCAATTTAGCCCAATATGCGGGATGTCCCGGCCAATACAGGACAGTTGGCAATCCTAATTGAGATACAGCACAGAATAGGCCCTTCTAGCCCTTGGAACCACACTGCCCAGCCATGCCCAATTTAATCCTAGCCTAATCGTAGGCCAATTTACAGTAACCAATTAACCTCACAACTGGTACGCTTTTGGATTGTGGGAGGAAGCTGGATCAGCCAGAGGTGCACATGGTCACGGGGAAAATGTACAAACTCCTTACAGGCAGTGGGCAGGAATGGGTATGGGTGAAGGTTTTTCCTTCCCCCAGAGAGGGTGTAGGTTTAAGATAAGAGGGGAAGTATTTAAAGGAGTTCTGCAGAGTAGGTTTTTCACAAAGTGGGTAGTGAGTCAACAGAGGAAGTCGTTGAGGCAAGTACAATAGCAATGTTTTACAGACAATTTAGATAGTACTGGAAAGGTTCAAAGGGCTTTGGACCAACCTCAGGCAAGTGGGATTAGCATAGATCAGGGGTTGCCAACCTTTTTCTGCCATGGACCTTTACCTTTAACTGAGGGATCTGTGCACAACAGATTGGGAACCCCTGGCATAGATAGGGATGAATGACTTTGGGGCATAACTACAAATCTATTGTAGGCACAGTTATCAACTTTTAGGGAATGCATTAAAAAGGAGGCATCGGTGCTATCCACATTTTTTTTTGTTACCTGTGGGAAGTCTATCCTCTATCCCACCCAGTTTGAAAAGACGTAGGTGTATGAAGGACTTTAGAAAAAGAACTTTACTTGTGGAGAAATGTGTAACTGGAAGCCATTGTTATAAAGCATTTACCAAGAAATTCAGCAGTGAATTTAGAAGTCTTTATCTAAAGAACAATGTGCAGGTGAATGGTCTGTGTGTTCTCATTAGTTTTTGTTCTCTTAACATTATATAACCCCTGTTTCACCTCTGCAGGGTGGGGTTGGGTGTGTGTGGGGGGAGAATCGTATCGAAGAATAAGTTAAGAACAAATTATTCTAGATGCTTGTCCTTCGTACTTTGTGGCAACAGCAAAGCACATTTAGTACTTGATGTTTCACAAGAACTCACTGCACCTATTGTCTGTGGAGAATGTCGTTAATGTGAGAGTTGAAGATGATTCTGCCACAGATTTTTTTCGTTTTGAGCATGCTATGAGAAAGTAAATCAATTATTTATATATCTTCCCAATCAGCAATAGAAAAATAAATTGTACAAACATGCAGTAGCTGTGTTTATTGAGTGAGTTACATAGCTGAGGTCAACTCTTTGAGTGATTATGCAGAAAGTTTGAAGTTAATAACTCATCTCCTTCTACCTTAGGCCACGAACTTATCAATCACCCTTGATGAGTTATTAATTTCAAACTTTCTGCATGATCACTCAAAGAGTTGAACTGCATGTGCATGTAACGAGAGCCATTTAACTCATGTCCTTCTACCTTAGGCCACAAACTTATCGATCACCCCTGCTGTGGACACTTTCTGGAGGTCCAAGATCCGTATGCTCCACGACCACTGGATTAAGTGTGTAAATGTAGGAGGGCACTATGTTGGAAAATAAATGTGCTAGGTTTTCTAAAATTGACTCCTTCCACCTTAGGCCACGAACTTATCAATCACCCCTCGTACATTGCACCATTTGTTGGGAAATTGGGCTGGAGACTTCCTGTCATTAGTCATCCTTAGAACTCCAACCAAGTTCACATTAAAAGCACAAATGATTTGTTTCACTCTTGATGGAGTGCAGATCCATGTCCTCCTGGGAGTTGCTCTCCTAGGACAAGATTGTTTTTAAGCAGCTGTACTCTATGCCATGCTTGTATGAATCCATAAGGGTACACACTGATGCTCGTAAAGCAGCTGCTGTTTTGGGAAGGGACAATTTTTGAAAATGTACGAGTTTTTGGTATTCCTCCTCAATGGGTCATGAAGGCAGGATCTTTAAATGTTTAACTCTCTATAAACAAACTCTAGATGAGTATGGGGGTAGAAGCTTAACAGGGATATGGGTTTGAGGTTACAGTGAGATCAGCTATGATATTACTGAAAGGTGGAACAGATAAGAGGGCTCCTAATTTGTATGTATCAGTGCACTTTTTTTAAAGTTGTACTATAATTTCCAGGAAAGAACTTCTGAGTGATACTTTTGAATGATTTTCACTGTTCTAGTTGAATTTGACAGCATGCTCTCTCACTGTCACAAGACATTATTGCCTGGTAACTAACTTGGAGGGGAGGGAATATCAGTTCAGACCATGAGAGGCCTGCGTCGGGCATTTCCATGCCTTACAAGGTGCAGATTGGAAGTCTGTGTGGGGCGCCACTGCTCGCACAGACACTAGAGCAATGTGTGGTTAAGTGCCTTGCTCAAGGACACAAACACGCTGCCACAGCTGAGGCTCGAACTAACGACCTTCAGATCACCAGACCAACGCCTTAACTACTTGGCCATGTGCCTAACTTGACTGAAGTATTATTGATTCTCAGTAAACGAAACTACTTACCATTATGTGCATAGTTTTGCTCCTTGACATTTTTCTGTAATAGTTATCAATTTGTCTTCTAGGATGCAATAGAAGTTTGTAAGAAGTTTATGCAGCGTGACCCTGATGAGTTACGATTTACGGTGATGGCTCTCTACAAGGTGTAAAGTGTTCCAAAGTGCAAGGAAAAGCAAGCCACAAAGCTAAACTTGGATTGACTTCAAGAGATGTTGCTCCACTCCAGACCCTTTGAAGCTGTGATATTCTGATTTAACTTGTAGAGTTGATTTGATACTCTTTTGGAACAGGTCCAGTGTTTTCCCAGCAGCGTCTCCCCCAAGCCACTAAAAGAAAATCCGGTAATGAAGTGTATATCGGTGTGTACTTATTGTCTTGCTGTAACAGCAGTCCTCTGTTGAAGTTAGTCCCAGCCTACATATCTAAAGATGAACTGACAGGAATAGAACTTCAGTTGGAGGAAAAGGCTGTGTGATTCTTGTTGTAATGTTTGCAACAGCTGTACTTAAATCACTAACTAGAAAATAAATGGATGCCATGCAATCACTGGAATATTGTGCGAGCACGAGTTTTAAAAAGATCCTGACACTCCTTGCTTTCAAAATCTTCATGCTCCTTACTCAATAAATTAACTATTATTTGTGTGTGTTTTGGTACATTGCTTTCTTGAGATAGTTGCTTTCTTCAAGTAGTTAATTTATCCTGACACAACCTATCCAGTAAGCCACTATCCTGCAGTTACCCCAATGTTTTGTACATCCATCCCAAATCCAGATGCTGGGTGGTTTTCCTTGTAATTAGCTGGAAAATCTTCATTTTTGTTCATTTTCTTCTTTCTGAATTGGGACAGGAATTTTCTTACAATCGTGCTTAACTTTTTGATGGTTTCATACCTTCTGCTGAAATCTAAGCTAAGTGTTTAGTGTCCGAATAAGCAATATTGTTCAGTATGTATCCCATGCAATGAAGTTTGTCCTAATAACTCACTGGTTTGTAAACCACTTTTTGATTTTTTTTCTTCTGTACAACATTTTGCAGAATACATTGTCTTCATCAACCAGAGTTACTGTGTAAATTCTAGACTCTTGTACTGTACTCATCAAGATTTGTCTAAGACTCCACTTCATATTTATTCTGGAGGTATCATGTTTGAGAATACATTGCTGTACAGGCAACCGCCACAGTGTGACAATAGGGGGCGGGGGGGAGGTTAGAATTTGCATTGATTCATTATTTTCACGTGTACAGTGAAAAGCTTGCCTTGCAAACTGCTTATACAGATCAAATCATTATAAATGTGGATTGAGGTAGAATAAGGTAAAACAATAACAGAATACAGAAAAAAGTGTAACGACTGCAGCCAAAGTGCAGTGTAGATAAGCAATGAAATGTAAGATCGTTACAAGATGTATTGACAAGTTATGAGTCCAGCTTGTACTACGGAACTTCTCAGAACAGCAGGATAGGAACTCCTTGAGCCTGGGGTTATTTGCTTTCAGGTTTTGTATCTTCTGCCTAATGGAAGTATGACCGAAGTGGGTGGGGTCTTGGATTATGATGGCTGCTTTACCGATGCAGCAAGAAGTATAGACAGAGCCTATATGGGGAGGCTGATTTCTGTGATGTGCTCAGCTACGTCCACAACTCTGCAGTTTTTTTCCAGTCATGTGAAGAGCAGTTGCCATACCCAGCTATTATGTATTCAAATAGGATGCTTTCTGTAGGTTGACAGGACCATGCCAAATTTATTTGGCCTCCTGAGGAAGTAGGGGTGTTGGTCTTGGCCATGGCATCTAGGTGGTGGGACTAGGATACGTTATTAGTGATGTTCATTTCTCGGACTTGGAGCACTCAACCTCAACGGCATTAATGTAGACAGAGTGATTCATATCGCAATTTTCTGCGGTACAAAGCTGCGACATTTGCATGTCTAGAAATATGGGTTGATTCTTTTGTTTTATTGAATTTTATGAGAATTTGCTCTCTGCAAACTGAAGTTGGGTGTAAGTCCTGCACAGAAGTACGAGATCCTGCAGACACTGGAACAACACATACAAAATGCTGGAGGAACTCAGCAAGTCTGGCAGCATCTATGCAGAGGAATAAACATTCAACGTTTCACACCAAAACCAAATGGGGCAGAAGGCAGAATAAGGTAGTGAGAGTTGGGGAAGGAGTATAAGCTGGCAGGTGATAGGTAGACTTGGTGAGAGGGAAGGTGGGTGTTAAGGGGGTTGATGTCAGAAGCTGGAAGATGATAAGTGGAGGAGGTAAAAGGGTTGAAGAAGAAAAGAATCTAATAGAAGAAGATAGTGGACTGAGGAAGAAAGGGAAGGAGGAGGAGAACCAGAGAGAGGTGAAGAGAAGGTGTGAGGGGAAAACTGGAATGGTAAAAGAGAAGTGGTGGGAAGACAATTACTAGAAGTTAAAGAAATCAATGTTCATGCCATCAGGTTGGAGGCTACCCAGACAGAATATGATGTGTTCCTGCTCCAGTCTGAGTGTGGCCTCTTCATGATAATAGAGGAGGCCACGGCCAGACATTCTAAGATGGGATTGATTCTGCAGATGCTGGAAATCTTGATCATCACACAAAATCTTGGAGGAAATTTGCTGAGTTCCTCCAGCACTTTGTGTGTCAGCTAGAGAAGCAATTGCTTCCGATAGTGGATAATCCAGCCTAGTCCACAAAGTGGTTTCTGTCCTTTAGGAAAGAGGCATGTTATCCCTGGAATGCAAGCAGATGAATGATGTGTGTGATTAGTTTATCGTGCTGGACTTCAAACTCTGATGCCTCAGGGTACCAGGAGGGACTGTGACAGCTGGTTCATTTGAATAAGCACACTCATGGCCTGAACAGTTATTTAATGCTTAACAATTTGCATCCATTATCTAACAACTACATCCATGATGGGAAACTGCTAATTTGCATTTTTTTTAAAAAAAAAGGTATAATCAAATGCAGATGATAGCAATTTTTACTGATTGTAGCTCAGGATGACCAAACAAATCATTAGTGTGTGTCTCAACAGCATCCTTACTTGCTGAGTGTGCTGCTTGTTCTACAACAACCTGTTGAAAAGGCTGAGATTAGTAGAGACATAACCTGGCCCTTACAAAAAGGCCCCAGTCACAACTAATTTCATACTAATTTCTCTTAAACTTTTTGATGATTTTAAGTTCCCTGGCCCCCACCGCTTTATTTTCACCATGGATGTCCAGTCCTTATGTACTTCCATCCCCCATCAGGAAGGTCTCAAAGCTCTACGCTTCTTTTTGGATTCCAGACCTAATCAGTTCCCCTGTACCACCACTCTGCTCTGTCTAGCGGAATTAGTCCTTACTCTTAATAATTTCTCCTTTGGCTCCTCCCACTTCCTCCAAACTAAAGGTGTAGCTATGGGCACCCATATGGGTCCTAGCTATGCCTGCCTTTTTGTTGGGTTTGTGGAACAATCTATGTTCCATGCCTATTCTGGTATCTGTCCCCCACTTTTCCTTTGCTACGTCGACGACTGCATTGGCGCTGCTTCCTGCACGCATGCAGAACTCGTTGACTTTATTAACTTTGCCTCCAACTTTCACCCTGCCCTCAAGTTTACCTGGTCCATTTCCGACACCTCCCTCCCCTTTCTAGATCTTTCTGTCTCTGTCTCTGGAGACAGCTTATCCACTGATGTCTACTATAAGCCCACTGACTCTCACAGCTATCTGGACTATTCCTCTTCTCACCCTATCTCTTGCAAAAACGCCATCCCCTTCTCGCAATTCCTCCGTCTCCGCCGCATCTGCTCTCAGGATGAGGCTTTTCATTCTAGGACGAGGGAGATGTCTTCCTTTTTTAAAGAAAGGGGCTTCCCTTCCTCCACTATCAACTCTGCTCTTAAACGCATCTCTCCCATTTCACGTACATCTGCTCTCACTCCATCCTCCCGCCACCCCACTAGGAATAGGGTTCCCCTGGTCCTCACCTACCACCCCACCAGCCTCCGGGTCCAACATATTATTCTCCGTAACTTCCGCCACCTCCAACGGGATCCCACCACTAAGCACATCTTTCCCTCCCCCCCTCTCTCTGCATTCCGCAGGGATCGCTCCCTACACAACTCCCTTGTCCATTCGTCCCCCCCATCCCTCCCCACTGATCTCCCTCCTGGCACTTATCCATGTAAGCGGAACAAGTGCTACACATGCCCTTACACTTCCTCCCTTACCACCATTTAGGGCCCCAAGCAGTCCTTCCAGGTGAGGCATCACTTCACCTGTGAGTCGACTGGGGTGATATACTGCGTCCGGTGCTCCTGATGTGGCCTTTTATATATTGGCGAGACCCGACGCAGACTGGGAGACCGCTTTGCTGAACATCTACGCTCTGTCCGCCAGAGAAAGCAGGATCTCCCAGTGGCCACACATTTTAATTCCACATCCCATTCCCATTCTGACATGTCTATCCATGGCCTCCTCTACTGTAAAGATGAAGCCACACTCAGGTTGGAGGAACAACACCTTATATTCCGTCTGGGTAGCCTCCAACCTGATGGCATGAACATCGACTTCTCTAACTTCCACTAAGGCCCCACCTCCCCCTCGTACCCCATCTGTTACTCATTTTTATGCACACATTCTTTCTCTCACTCTCCTTTTTCTCCCTCTGTCCCTCTGAATATACCTCTTGCCCATCCTCTGGGTCACCCCCCCCCCCGGTCTTTCTTCCCGGACCTCCTGTCCCATGATCCTCTCGTATCCCCTTTTGCCTATCACCTGTCCAGCTCTCGGCTCTATCCCTCCCCCTCCTGTCTTCTCCTATCATTTTGGATCTCCCCCTCCCCCTCCAACTTTCAAATCTCTTACTAACTCTTCCTTCAGTTAGTCCTGACGAAGGGTCTCGGCCTGAAACGTCGACTGCACCTCTTCCTACAGATGCTGCTTGGCCTGCTGCGTTCACTAGCAACTTTGATGTATGTTGCACTAATTTCATACGTAGTTTTTTAACTTCAGTTTTGAGAGTAAAATGGAGGTGAACCTTCTTTCTAGGGATTAAATAGGTCAAAGCATAGTAATGCAGTGGTTGGGGCTGCTGCCTCGCGTCATTAGCAACCTGATCCTGTCTATGAGGACTATGCACATTCTTTCTTGTGGTGCTCTGGTTTCCTCAGCGTTCCAAAGACATGCTGATTGGTGGGTTGAATAGGTGAGTAGTAGTATTTGGCCACAAGACATTCTATAGATGCTGGAAATCCAGAGCAGCACACACAACATGCTGGAGGAACCCCACAGGTCATGCAGAATCTATAGAGAGGAATAAACAGTTGATGTTTTGGGCTGAAACCCTTCATTGTGTGAAGTGGTATCTGGGACAATTAGTGAGGATGTGAGAGACATGAGATGATAGATGCTGGAATCTAGAAGGACACAGCAGGTCATGGAAATCCAGATAAAGAGTCTCAACTCAATGTTGACTTTCCATTTCCCTCTACGGATGCTGAATCCCTCCAGCATTTTTATTAAGCAAACATACTGGGAAATAAGCTGGCAACTGGGTTCAAAGGATTTCTCATTGGAGCCAGTAGAGCCTTGAACTCCTTCCCCTCCCATGCCTTATTCTGACTTCTGCTCATTTGGTTTTAGTGTGAAATATTGATTGTTTATTCCCCTCCTGACATGCTGAGTTCTTCCAGCATTTTGTATGTGTTGCTCCAGTGTCAGCAGAATCTCTTGTGCTTCTGTAACAGGGCTATCATTCAACTGCTTTTTAGTTTGCAGAGAGAAGATTTCTATTATACTCAGCAGCTGTCTTCCATCTTAATACTCCCCTCCTTGCTTCATCTGTTCTTTCTCATGTTTCCTCTCTTTCTCTGTGTCTGCCTCCATCTATCGTTAATCTTCCATGTGGTCCTCCAACTCCACTCCCACTCGTCTATCCTACTGGCACTACCTGCCTGAAATCCTACCTTGATGGCTCAGTGTCATAAGAAATGTGAAGAAAGATATTGTCTTGGCTTCAATAGCATGTGAGTTGCAGTTATTTTAAGACAAATTGCTGTTCAGTGGTTCCAAGTTATAAATCGGAATTTTGATTAATTGAGATATGAACTACTGTGATTTCTCCAACAATACTTTAGTACCTATGAGATACACAAGTTAGAATTGGGAAGGTGAAGATGAGTGGCGGTGAATTCACTGCTCTATTTGTATGGTTGTAGTTCATTAAGAGTTGGTGGATTTGAAACCCTAGATCTATTTAAATGTTTAAATAAATCTATTTAAAAGCTGCAGGACAAGTGTTTGCAAGGTTGCAAATGATGGTATTACTGTCAATTTATGGAAGTGCATTCCTATTCAAGTGCGTCAACGGTGCTGAGATTGGGGGCTTTCAGTTCATCGGTGTGAACATCACCAGTAGTCTGCTCTGTCCAACCATGCTGATGCCGTGGCCAAGAAAGCTCACCAGCACTAAAGAAGCCTGGCAGGTTCCCCTTGACCCTTATCAACTTTTATTGATACCCCATAGAAAGCATTCTATCTGAATGCATTATGGCTTAGTATGGCAACTGCTCTGCACGTGACCACAAGAAACTAAACGGTTGTGGACACAGCTCAGCACACCACATGAACCAGCCTTCCCCGTATGGAAACAACAGGAATTCTGCAGATGCTGGAAATTCAAGCAACACACATCAAAGTTGCTGGTGAACGCAGCAGGCCAGGCAGCATCTCTAGGAAGAGGTACAGTCGACGTTTCAGGCCGAGACCCTTCGTCAGGACAGACCCCGTATGGATTCTGTCTGTGCTTCTCACTGGCTCAGCAAAGCAGCCACGAAAATCAAAGATCCCGCCCACCCTAGACATTCCCTCTTCTTTCTATCATTGGCTGGAGGATACAACAGCCTAAAAGGACAAACCACAGTCTATCCCACAATCATCAGACTCTTGAATGGATCTCTTGCATATTAAGATGAACTCTTGGCCTCGCAAAATCTACCTTGTTATGATGTTGCACCTGATTGTTTACCTGCACCAAACTTCCTCTGTAGCTGTTATATTTTATTCTGCATTGGAAGGCCATAAGACAGGAGCAGAATTAGGCCATGTCGCACACTGAGTCTGTTCCACCATTCGATTATTATTGTTCTGTGTCAATACACTGTGTAATGATTTGATCTGTATGAACAGTCTGGAAGCAAGCTTTCAACCTGTGTCCTGGTGTGTGTGATTGTAATATCCAATACCAATAATTTGCTCCCCTTCAACGTGGTGAAGAAGGTTCGAAGGTCTGTATGGTCTACCTATACTTCAATTTCATAGAGAAGTCACAGAATCATACAGCTCAGAAACAGGTCCCTCGGACAGCTGATCCTGTGCCAATCATCAACCATTTACACCAATTCCACACTGATTCTATTTTATTCTAATATTTCCGTCACCACTGCCTAGTTCCATCATTCACCTACATTGGACAGAAATTTAAAGTAGCCAATTAACTTTACCATCCAGGAATGAAAAGTTCTACAGAAAGTGTTGGATACAGCCGAGTCCATCACAGACAAAGCTCTCCACATCTCTGAGCACATTTACAAAGAGAGCTTCACAAGTCAGTATCCATTATCAAGAATCACTATCGTCCAGGCCATGCTCTCTTCTCCCTACTACTGTCAGGCAGGCAGTACAGAGACTTGGGTCCCACACCACCAGGTTCAGGAACAGTTATTAATCTAAGTACATTCATCAGGCTCCTTTCTGAACAATCGTACATAACTTCACTCACCTCAAAACTGAACTGACTCCACAACACTTAGGCTCACTTCCAAGGTCTCTACAACTTAAGTTCTTGGTATTGTTTATTTTTTTTTAGTTTTCACATGATTTGTCATCTTTTACACATTGGTTGCTTGTCAGTCTTTATATGTAGCTTTTTCTACTGTATTTATTAAATGCCTGCAAGAAAAAGAATTTCAAGGTTGTGTTTGGTGACACACTTTGATAATACGGAACAAAGGGAGAACATGCAACCTCCACACAGACAGCACCTAAAGTCAGGGTCAAACTGGAGCCATGTGGCAGCCACTTCCATCAGCTGTCCTTTGTCTGTGCCTCCTTACAGGTTTCTCCAGCAGAATAAGTAAGCTGTTGGATCATTAATGATTGTCCATACCGGTTCTGAAACTTGAGCAAATAGGCAAACTACTGAAGGGACTCGGTGAGTCAAGCAGCATCAGTGGAGGTAAAGAGACAAAGGACATTTTGGGTCAAGTCTATGTATGCGGCTCCTGATGCAGAGACATCAAAACGTTCCTCTCCCCTCCACAGATGCTGCTGAACCCACTGAATTCTGCCAGCAGTTTGTTTTCTGTTCCAGATTCCAGCATCTGTAGTTTTTGTGTCTCCAGTTATAGAGCAGTAAACCATGGAAACAGGCCCTTCGGCTCATCCCATCCAGTTCAACCATCTAGCTAGTTCCATTTGCCTGTGACAGGATGTTCGGACAGTTAATTGTTTCAATATACAGTCTGCTCCATGTTACTCCTTCAGTTGTGAGACCAGTGCTGTTTGTTACCTGTAGCACCATCTGTCAAAATAATTCCAACATAAAACACAATTTTAAACTAAAAGTTTGAATGTGGTGGATGCTTTTTTTTAAATAACTGCACTTAATATGCGGAAGTCTAAAGGTGAGCAAAAATTGCTGGAAGAATTCGGTGTGTTGAGCACTGTCCGTGGAGGCAGGGGGGTGGTTAAGTTTCTGCAGCAGGGGTCAGATAAAACAAATCAATTATTTGTCCTTAATTTTGCAACTATATTAATATTAGCATCTTTTATATAAAGTTGTGTAGGTGAGAAAACACATCTCTACTGTTCTGTCTTCAAGCTTAAATAACTGGATAAAATGCATGACAATAGATTAACAATGAAATTGCTATAAGTAGAGGCATAAGAGACTGCAAATTCTGGAAAACAGAGGAGGAAAAAGCATCTAGTGGAAAATGAGTAGTTGACATTTTAGGTCAAGACTTGACAAATAATCCAGGTAAAGGGTTTAAACCCCAATATGTCAGCTATTTCCCCCCAAAGATGCTCCCTGACCCACTGAATTCTTCCAGCATCTTGTCTTGCTGTGTAAGCAGGCCTGCTGTCAGATTTTCAGTACACGCAAAACTGAGGGCATCTCGCAAGCCCTTTGGATTGTATCTCTGTGAAATTGGACACGAAAGAAAAGCGTTCAAAAGCAAAAACATAATTTTTTATGAACCCACATTCATTGTGCAAACTCAGGGGCACAAGGACTATTTGAGTAGGCTTCAAGTAAGCCTCCGAAAAATAAACATAAACAACTGATGGAGTGGCTGCCTTACAGCTCCAGTTTGATCCTGACTCTGGGTGCTGTCCGTGTGGAGTTTGCATGCTCTCCCTTTGTTCCGCTGGATACGCCTATTCTCTTCCACATCACAAAGACCTCTGAAAAATAAACATTGCTTCGGATTCCAACATCTTCGGTCTCTTGTGCCTCCATTGTGAAAACAATGATAACCAAGCTGCACTGCATTTACATTGTGTAAAACAAAGTTAAGTTTAATATCAATTTACCATATTAAGCATTTATCTGATTGTAGGAGCTTGGGTAGTTCAGATTACAAATATAAACAGCATAGTTAGTAGGAGCTGGGGTATTAAGGAAGTGTTGTCTTAACACACATTTATATGACTTTTATTCACAGGGTGAAATTTCTTTGTATGTTAACATTGCTGCTTGTGTTTAGAAAGTTAGCCTTTCCTTCAGTGCTATTTATTCTGGCATCATGCCATGCACTGTAGCCTTGGTTGGGTAACAATTGCACCCACAGATCTGAACACAGTCTTGCTACCGGTGGAGATCTCGGATGCCAACTCTGACTTTCAGATGAGAGGTTAAGGCAAAGCCTGCCTGCTGCCTGAGGCTGGGCAGTAGGACTTAGAGAAGAGCAGGTTCGGAGGCTTCCTTTTCCACCAGTCCATCAGAGGTGAGGTCCCACACATCTGGATTGGCTTGTCTAATTCTCAGCACTCCCTTCCTTAGGCAGAAATTAAATGTTTTATCACAACTGGTTGCATGCCATTTAACTACTAAAGAATTAAGCGTTTGAAGGATCTTGCTACCCTGATGAACCACTATGAAATAATTCTGTATTTCTTCACGTGTCAAATTCTCTCTGCATTATGCTCTCAGGATTTGGTTACTATTAATTCACTGCATGCTTCTATTTACACCTATTCAGTAACTGGTGAAAAGAAATGAAAGAGACTTATCAGGCTTCCATTCAGAGCCTCCAGGATAATTTTTCATTAAGGTGAAAAATACTCATTGTTTCACCTTCAGTATCAACACTTTTGCATTTTCTTTTTAGACCCAATGGCTTGTTAACTTTGGTAAACATTCCCTCCATAACAGGGCATAAAAAGCAGAACTCACTTTAGCTCCTCCGTGCTGGCTTGCTTTGAGGACAATACTTCGTCTCTAAGTTAGATATTAGTGGCATCTGGATTCAATTTTAGTCCAGATACTGCCTCAAAGTGGAGTTTATTGTCACATGCACAAGTATAAGTATGCACGTGTTCAAAAAAAACGTACTTGTTCCATTGTCACAGGCACGTAACATCATATAAGCAGCATTCACAAGAAAAATATGGCGTCAACTTACCCAGCACCAGCAGATTCACCTTCCCAGGCAGCATCATTGGGCTGGATAGTGGGACTAGGATGACACCCAGTGCAGATTCAGCAAAGCTAGAAACATCTTCAGATCAATGAGCAACATATGGGGATCAATCAAGTACAGCATCCACACCACGGTGAAGCTGTTTTCTGTCCACACTCTTGTACAGGTCAGAGTGCTAGCACATGACGAGAGCGACCTTGCCAAGCTGTTACCATTCCACACCGTGAGCCTATAGAAGATCCTCCATATTTTCTGGCCAAGAAAGATCTCCAGCCACACCCTACTCCTTCAGTGTCATCAAGAGGACTTAGCCACAATCATCCTGCTCGCAAAATGAGAAGGAGTTGAAACCTTCCGAAGCAATTTGTGAGAAATGTGGAGACTGGACAGAATTTCTTATTCAGGATTTGACTGGTGCAAGGACAGCTCCTGCCAATCTTCTAGAAGGGCCATTTAGACGGAAGAACACGGTGGACCTTGTTACGCCTAAATCTCTAATTGATCTTCAGGATGCTAAAAACCCTTTCCAATTCTGGATAGTTCATGTGATAGAGAATGTCAGTGGGAGATTGTGCCTGCATTATGAAGGACTGAATGATATTGAAGATATCGAACAGTGGTTATTTTATCTGGACTGCAGACTCCGCCCAGTGGGGTGGTGCCAGGAAAACGGCTGCAAACTTGAGCCTCCAACAGAAATCCAGTCTCTCAAAAGTGACTCGGAATGGAAAGATGCCCTCGAAAAGGCCTTGTCTGAGGCTGAAAAGTTTTCATTACCACTGGAGGGTGTTTAAGGACCAGTCTGATATAAGGACTCACTGCTTCACAGTTGGCCTGAAGTTGGAGGCAATTGATCCAAGGGAACCCTTTTCGATCTGCCCTGCCATGGTAACCAAGGTTTTTAATGACCATGATTTTATGATCACAATTGATGACTTATTTATGATCCTGAGGAGACATTGGAAATGGATTGGGTACGTGATGAGAAAAGAGGGCAACTCCATCATCAAGACAACACTTTGTTAGACCCCTGAAGGGCAGAGGAAACGCGGGAGACCAAAGACAACTTGGTGCCGTAGCGCAGGGGCAGAACTGAGAACCCTGAAACACACCTGGGGTGCAGTAGAAAAGATGACCAAGGACAGACACAGATGGAGAACCTTCATTGCTCCCCTAAATGCCAGTGGTGTAACAGGCAGTAGCTAACTAACTCACAAGAAGAACGTAAATTATAAACAATTTTACAAGAAGGAACACAATTATAATGAAAATTGTCCATTTTAGTGCAAATTGATCCAAGTGGTCATAGTGCTGCTGTAGTGATTAGGTTGTTTCATGAACCAAATGGTGGAAGGAAGCATCTGTTCTTGAACTTGCTGGTGTGGGACTTCCGGCTTCTGCACCTCCTGTCTGATGGTAGCTGCAAGAAGATGGCATAGCTTTGATGATGGAGATCTGTGATGATGGATGCTGCCTCCTTGAAGCAGGAACTCATTTAGCTGTTACAGACGGCGGGTGTGAAAGTGCATGTGATGCATTGTGCAGAGATCATTATCTCTCTGCAGCTTCTTGAGTTCCTGCACATTCGAACTTCTGTGGCAGACTAGGATGCAAGCAATTTGGATACTTTCAATAGTACATCTATAGGGAAGTAGGAAATGTGTTGTTTAAGGTGCTTTTGGTAGAGATCCCTAAGTCTGATAAGTCTGAATTTGACCGCTCAATGATAGGAAGATTATAAGATAACCACAACTGGTCTTTTTAAGCAATGCGCACAACATGTTGGAGGAACTCAGCAGGCCAGGCAGCAATTGTAAACAGCCGACGTTTCAGGCTGAGACCCTTCCTTAGGTCTTGATTGGATTTCCAGCATCTGCAGATTGTCTTGTGTTCGCACTGGTCCATTTAATCTTGAAATGAAGGAGAAGTGATATCCTATTGTATTTAATGATCAAGTAATCCCTCCCGGGAAATGGATGGTGGGAGTGATGCCTTTCGCAATTTAGCTTCTTGATGGATATTGTGCTCAGAATGGGAGCCATGAAATTGTATATTAAATAGTAAAGGGTCAAAAGGGCATAGGTCTCCCCACCATTGAGGACCTCTTCACACAGTGGTGTCTCTGGAAGGCAGCAACCACTGTTAAGGACCCTCACTATCTAGGACATGCCCTCTTCTCATTACTACCATTGGGGAGGATGTACAGGAGCCTGAAGATGCACTTAATGTTTTAGGAATATTTAGGAGGATGTTTCATATAGTGGGTGAGTCTAGGACCAGAGGGAACAGCCTTAGAACAGAGGGACACTCATATAGAACAGAGATGAGGAGGAATTTCTTTAGCCAGAGGGCTATGAATCTGTGGAATTCATTGCCACAGATTGTTGTGGACATATTTAAAGTGAAAGTTATTAGGTTCTTGATTAGCCAGGGTATCAAGGTTACAGGGAGAAAGCAGGAGAATGGGGTTGAGTGGGATAATGAATCAGCCATGATGGAATGGCAGAGCAGACTTGATAGGCCAAATAGCCTAATTCGGCTTCTATGTCTTATGGTATGACCTTATTGCTGCTGGAAAACAACAGGAAAGGACATTTGGCCCATTGAATCTATGCTGGAAGCCTGGCCCTGCTTGGAAGTATTCCTGAATATTTCACAATCCCTCAATTGTAGTTACCCAGCTGAATCAAACTCGTTTTCTCCAACTCCAGTTTTCTTTTCTAATAACTCATAAACAGGCATGTTGAAAGGAAGTGAGAAAAAAGATTTACTTTTAAAACAATGGATCCCTTCCTTCCCCGCACCCCTCCCCCCCAGTCCCCCACTCAGAGTTCAATAAGAAACAGAAAGTGTCAGTTAGAAATACTCATTAGGCTGGGCAGCAACTGTGGACAGTGAGAGGGAGAGAGAATGTTTCATGTCTGTGACTCTTCCATGAAAACAGTCAGGAGATTACTGTATGACTGATAGAAATTGACAGACAATCGTCAGTCAGCATCTCCAACACAAGTGTATAAGGACATACAAAGAGTCAAGATATCCTCATGTTCAGTGCATATTATCATTTCAGACCTCTGAACATTATGTGCCATATGACACCAGCCGATATACGTCACTCCTGTACACCTTCTCATTGCCATCTATGATTTTACCAACAACAGTGGTACCATTTGGGAGTTTATTGATGGAGTTTGAGCTATGCCTAGCCACACAGTCAATAGTGTAGGGAGAGTAGAGCAGAGGGCCTTGAGGTACAGCTGTGTTGATCGTCAACAAAGAGGAAAAATTATCATCAATCCCTACTGATTGTGGTCTCCCTATCTGGAAATTTAGAATCCAGTTGCAGAGGGAGTTACAGAGGCCTAGGCTTAGAACTGTGGAGAGAGAGAGGGAGAGAGGGCACTTTAACCGGGTGATTAATACAGAGGGCATGGTGGAATTGAATCTGAGCTGCAATCAATAAACAGATTGGCATGTTGTTCTGCAGAACACTGAGAGCATGCTCTGTTGGTGCTGCAATGTGTGGGGACCGTTGCAGGCTGCCCCAGCACCTCCTCAGATCGTGCTGGTTGTTAATGCAAGCAACCCATTTCACTTTTGTTTTGACGTACATATGATTAATAAATAAACCTAATTAATTGGAAACCTGGCGTATGTTCAGCAGCTGTCCAGGTGCTTCAGAGTGGAGAACCAATAAGATTGCACCAATTGTAGACCTGTTGCAGCGGTAGGTGAAATGCGATGAGTACAGCTCATTGTTCAGACATCAATTAATTCTAGCAAAAACCAACCTCTCAAGCACTTTATTACGGTAGATGTGAGTGCTTCTGGTTGAGAGTTGTTGAGGTGACTCACTCTGCTCTTCTTGGGCATTTTAGCATTAGGAAATGTATCTACTTCTTTCTCGGAGATGCTTAATCACTTGGTAGAAGAGAATTCCACAGGCTTCACCCCGCCCCCCACCGACCAAAGAAATCTAATTTTGAACTGGCATACCCTCGGGAACATGGCCACTGCATCAAAACTGACTACAGTTTACTTCAAAGGTTAAATTTCATAATTAAGAGATATTTTTCATAGCACGTAATATTTTAAACTGTGTATCTATTACCAGTGAGTGGCATTGTGTATCATCTTTGTGAAGGAAATAATCGGGTTGAAAATTCTTGAATGACAACCTTGTGCAGGAATGTCAATGGCCTTTGTGTTGGTAATTGTTAAACAGGAGAAACCTTGAACAATGTGTGACCGCCTGAGGGTTGGATGGCAGTGCATTGAAACAGACCACCACAATAACCGGCCAAAAACTAGCTGCAGGAGGAATTCAGCAGCTCAGGCAACTCCTGTACAGGGAAATGAACAACTTGCTTCACGGAATAGACAGTGATAGGAACACATCGATATCAATTCTTAAAGTGATTCCTCCCGCAGATTCAATATTGACCACCTCAATCATCTCAGAACCCCAAGAACCAGGGGAATGTTGAAACAGGGAAAAGCATTTTAGGCTCCTCCTGAACCACCTCCTCTCTGGCCAAATAGCTGCTCTGTATCTTGCAGGGCAGCATGGTAGTGTAGCGGTTAGTGGAACGTTATTACCGTGCCAGATCACATGGGTTCAATTCCACCACAGTCTGTAAGGAGTTTGTACGTTGTCCCTGTGACCACGTGGCTTTCCCCTGAGTACTCTGCTTTCCTCTCACGTTTCAGACATACAGGTTAGTAGGTTAGTTGGTCACATGGGTGTAACTGGGTGTCGTGGGCTCATTGGGCCAGAAGAGCCTGTTATCGTGCTGCAAGTCTAAATAAAAAAAATAAAAATAAAAATAAAAATCTCACAGTGGAACTGCAAGAGAAACGTAAGGAGCAGCAACAATGAATACATTGGGCTCATCAAAGCATTTGGCTCAGTCAAATGAAAAGAAATGTGAAGCATCCTCCTCAAATTCAGAAGCCTAGACAAATTCTATTTAAAGTTTGCTTCAATGGAGGCATGCTGGCTTTGATCCTAACTAACATGTCCTTGTGGAACTGATATTAATGCAGCTGGTACTAAGCAAGAATCTGTCGTCTCCTCAGTTATTCCCACTCTAAAAGTAGACTTCAGCAAGTTTCCCACTGGACTGCAACTAATTCAGAGGATTAATAGGAAACTATTCGACTCATATTCCGCCACTTCAGACAAGAACCTCAGTCAACCTGCCTGGTTGCATTGTGGGCTGGTATAGCAATACAAATACGCAAGATTGTAAGAAGCTGCAAAGAGCAGTGGACTTAGCACAATGAATCATGGGCATATTCCTTCCCACCCTTGAAAGTATCTACATGAAGTGCTGCCTCAGAAAGGCAAAATCCAACATCAAAAATGCCCACCTTCTAGTCCACGCTATCTTTTACCAGCTACCATCAGGCTGAAGGTACAGAACCCTGAAGTGCAACATAACGAAGTTCAAGAACAGTTACTTCTCTTCAATGCTTAAGAAGTTCAATGTACATTTATTATCAAAGTGCATAAATGTCACAATATGCAGTACAACCCTGAGATTCGTTTTCTTGCGGGCATACTCAGAAAATCCAAGAACCATAGTAGCATCAATAAAAGTCCACATCCAATAGGGCGGACAAACGACCAATGTGCAAAAGACAACAATCTGTGTCTTTCTCTATAGAGAAAATAATAGTAAATAAACAAGCAAACACGTAAATAGCTAAATAATCAATAAATATCGAGAACATGTGATGAGGAGTCCTTGAAAGTCCTTGAAAGAGAGTCCGGTTGTGGGAACAGTTCAGTGATAAGGTGGGTGAAGTTGAGTGAAGTTATCCCCTTTGGCTGAAGAGCCTGATGGTTGAGGGGTAATAACTGTTCCTGATCCTCGTATGAGTCCTGAGACTCCTCTACCTCCTCCCTGATGATGGCAGTGAGAAAGAGCATGACCTGGGTGGTGGGGGTCCCTGATGATGAATGCTGCTTTCCTACAACAGCGCTCCGTGTAGATGTGCTTAATGGTGGGGAGACCTTTACCCATGATGGAATGGGCCGGATCGACTGTTTTATGTAGAATTTTCTGTTCAAGGGCATTGGTGTTTCCACACCAGGCTGTGATGCAACCAGTCAATATTTTGTCAAAGTATTAGATCTCACTCCGAATCTTCGCAAACTTCGAAGGAAGTAGGGATGTGCCTGGCTCAGGATAATCCCTCTGAGATGATAACACCAAGGAATTTAATGTTGCTGATTCTCTCCACTTCTGATCCCCCAATGAGGACTGTATCTTCAGCTTCCTCTCTTGAAATCAATAATCTGCTCCTTGGTCTTGCTGACATTGAGTGAAATGTTGTTGTTGTGGCACCAATGAGCCAGATTGCCAGTCTCCCCCCATATGATGATTGAGGACCTTTGATTGACTCAGCAACAGTGGTGTCATGAGCAAATTTAAATATGGCATCGGAAAGGGCCGAAGGGCCTGTACTGTGCTGTAGTATTCTAGTGCCTAGTGTCTAGATGTGCTTAGCCACACAATCATAAGTATAAAGTGAGTAGAGCAGTGGGCTAAGCACACAACCTTGTAGTGCACCTGTGCTGATGGAAATTGTTGGAGGAGATGTTGTTGTCCATCCAGACTGACTGGGGCCGGAAAGTGAGGAAATCGAGGATCCAATTACATAAGAAGATACTGAGGCCAAGGTTTTGAAGCTTATTGATTAGTTTTGAAGGGATGATAGTATTGAATGCTGAGCTGTAGTCAAAAAAGAGCATCCTGATGTATGCATCTTTGCGCCGTCGAGGTATTCCAGGGTTGAGTGAAAAGCCGATTAATGGCACCTGTTGTGGACCTGTTGTATCAGTAGGCAAATTAGAGTGGATCCAAGTCACTTCTCAGACAGGAATTGATATGTTTCATCAGCAGCCTTTCAAAACACTTCATCACAGTGGATGTAAATGCTATAGAACAATAGTCACTGAGGCAGGTTACCATTTTCTTCTTAGGCACGTGTGATTGCAGCCTGCTTGAAGCAGGTGGGTACCTCAAACTGCCGAAGCGAGAGGTTAAAGATATCAGTGAATACCCCAGCCAGTTGATCAGCACAGGCCTTTAGTAACACACACAAAATGCCGGAGAAACTCAGCAAGCCAGGCAGCAACTATGGAAAAGAGTAAACAGTCAACATTTCAGGCTGAGATCCTTCATCGGGACTGGAAAAAAAATTTTGAAAAGTCGGGGCAAGAAGGTGGGGGGAGGGGAGAGAGAAGTACAAGGTGGTAGGTGATAAGAGAAACAGGGAGAGGGAGCTTAAGTACTTGGCCAGGTAGCCCATCTGGGCCAGATGGTTTCTGCAGGTTCACCCTCTTGAAGAATGTTCTCACTTCGACTTCAGAGTCTGAAATCACCAGGTCATTGGGGTTTGTGGGAGTTCGTGAATGATCCTGCATATTTTGATGGTAAAAGCAAACATAGAAGGCATTGAGCTCATCTTGAAGTGAAGCTCTGTTGTCACCTATGTTAACAAAAGGAATTCTGCAGATGCTGGAAATTCAAGCAACACACATCAAAGTTGCTGGTGAACGCAGCAGGCCAGGCAGCATCTCTAGAAAGAGGTACAGTCGACATTTCAGGCCAAGACCCTTCATCAGGACTGACGAAGGGTCTCGGCCTGAAACGTCGACTGTACCTCTTCCTAGAGATGCTGCCTGGCCTGCTGCGTTCACCAGCAACTTTGATGTGTGTTGCTTGTCACCTATGTTGTGTGATTTATCTTTGTAAGCGATAATAGCATCTATGCCCTTCCACTGCTGTTGAGAATCCTTCTTTGACTCATTTGGTCCAGATCTGCCACTTTGCCTGTGAGATAGCTTTCCGGAGATGGTACCAGGACCTCTTGTATCTTGCTTGGTCACCAGACCTGAATGCCTCTGGTCTGGCCCTTAGCAGATTGCAGATCTCCTGGTTCATCCAAAACTTCTGATTGGGGAAGAATCTGAATGATTTTGTGGCGGGGGGGAATACTCATCTACCATTGTTTTTATGAAGTCCGTGACTACAGTGTCGTATTCATTCGGATCCACTGATGAGTACTTGGACACAGTCCTGTCCACTGACTTGAAACAATCCTGTAGCCACACTTCTGCCTCCCATGACCACCTCATTGTTGACCTTATCTCTGAAATCTTGCTGTTTAGCCTCTGCCTGTATGCAGGTACAAGAAGGTCAGCCAAGTTATCATATTTCCAGTAATGCGGTCTGAGCTTGGAACGGGAGGCATTTCTTATCATAGTAGAGCAGTGGTCTAGCGTGTTGGGACCTCTGGTGCTACAGGTTGTTTGCTGACGGTAATTAGGAAGAGATTTCTTCAAAACAGCCTAGTTGAAGATCCTGACTACGATTTGAAATACATCGAGGTGCACTGTTTCTTGTTTGGTGATGGCAGCATGCATTCAAGAGCTTGATAATAGTCGGTTGAATATGGTATGTTCAGTCAGGATCATGGGGGAGAACCTCTTGGTAAATAGAATGGTTGGCACTTCGTTGTTAGTTGTTCCAGGTCAGTGTAACACATGTACAACAAAACTGCCACATCGGAGCACACAAAGAGTTTATCATGAAACACACACCCACCCCCCCCCCCTTTTGCCTTTTCTGAATCAGCAGTTCAGTCTATCCTGTGTATCGAGAAGCCTTCAGATCAGATCACTGAGTCTGGAGTGCTGGGAGTAAGCCATGTCTCGGTAAAACACAGAACACAATAACTTCTCATTTCCCTCTGATACAGCAATCTTGCCCTCAGGCCCTCAGTCTTGTTCTCCATCAACTGCACTTAGGGTGCCTTCCTGCCTCTCATCCAGCCATGGATGAACCTTCGTCCACTTAAAGGTACTGTACCTGCTTGCTTGAGAGTTAAGTCCACTGTGCCCTTCAGAAGATCATGAAATCTGTTATTCATTAAGTTCTTGAACCAGCTTCCACAACCCTAATCACGACCTCAGTACAGCATTATAACCACTTTGCACAACAATGGACCTTTTTTGTTCTAATTGTGGCTTTTCTTGTGTAATGTTACATCATTTATGTTTTAATTTATGTTTTTCTAGTGATTACTTTGTCTTTGTTGCCATGTGCCTGTGATGTTCTGCAAGTAAGATTTTTCATTGCTGCAGACTCAGCGTTCATTTTGAATTTGACTGTCATAATAAAGACCCAAAATGAAGCTCAAGAAAACATAGACAAGTTGACAACTCGACATATCTCAAGAGCTACCTCTCAGCGGAGTAAGACATTGATGAATTCATCGCCACCAGTTTCAAAAATAAACAGGCAAAGTCTGCAGATGCTGGAAATCCAAAGCAACAACACACGTAAAATGTTGGAGGAATTCAGAAGGTCAGGCAGCATCTATGGAACTGCATGGATGGTCAATGTTTCGGGCCAAGACCCTTCTTCAGGACTGGGGTGGGGGGGGGAAGATGCCACAATAAAATGATCAGGGGGAGGGGTAGGAGATTAACTGGAAGGTGATAAGTGAAGCCGGGTGGGTGGGAAAGGTCAAGGGCTGGAGAATTTGGCATCTTCTCCCTTCCTTCTCAGTCCATAAGAAGGGTCTCAGCCTGTTGGGAGCTTGACTTGGAGCCTACACCTAGTATGAAGAGTCTTTGAAAATGTGGGGTAACTACCGGGTTCTCAACAGGCTCCCAACAGGCAAGGTTAGGCCGGCCCCCACCCCTGAGAGGGATACTGATTTCGAGGATGAGGACTTGGATGTGTGGTATATGCTGCCTTTCGCTAACACCCCATTGATTGAGGAAGAGACTCCCGGCCCTTCTCCCATTGGGACAGGTGAAGTGGGGGGGGGGTGCTATCTGTGGGCAGCCTGGGTTGCAGAAGAACTCTGCAGGGGAGGAAGTGGGGTTTGATCATGGGACAGAGGGCTCCAAGTTGCAGGTGGGCACGAGTGATAGATCGGGGGAGGCCTTAAATGATACTATGTGTCTATGATGCTGCTGTAATAAGTATTTCATGTGTGAATAGAAAAGATTTAGAGCAGGGATACCGGACCTTTTTCACACCATGGGTTAAAACCATTAAGCAAGAGGTACATGGATCCCTGCATCACAGGTGAATGGGACAAACATAGGTAAGCTTGACTAGTTTGGATAGACATCTTGGAATGAATGATTTGGGCCAAAGTGCCTGCTTCCATGCTATGTAACTCTGTGACTCCATGACATACAGTATCTCAAGGACCATCTCTAGCAAAGGCGGACTTCAGTAATGAAATTCACCATGGCCAGTTCACTCGTACAGTTCTTGAACATCTCAGGAAAACACCTGAAATCTTGTTGAAATTCAAAGTCAAAAGTCGAAGTCCCGACAGTCAATGACAGAAACCTTATGGTCTACCAGTGGTCATTGCTCCAAGCTCTGAGATGTGAGCAACAGGTCCTCCAACTTTCAGACCACCAGTCACTGACTTCCTCAAAGCTAAAGTACATGTTGAGCTTATTATCATGCACATGAGTATATGTATGTACAGGTGCAAAGAGAAACTAACATGGAGCAGCATCATAGGCAATGACCATCAGATACACAACATTCAGAAGAAAAAAAAACATAGCATGCAGGAAAGAAATCAATTAGAACAAACAAAACTAAGTCCATTGTAGTGCAATATTTGTAGTAAGCACAAGGTTGTGATTCTGGGAGATTTTAATTTTCCACATGTAGACTGGGAAACCCATTCTGTAAAATAGCTGGATGGTTTGGAGCTTGTAAAATGTGTGCAAGATAGTTTTTTGCAGCAATACATAGAGCTACCAACTAGAGAAGGGGCAGTGTTGGATCTCCTGTTAGGGAATGAGGTAGGTCAGGTGACGGAGGTATTTGTTGGGGAGAACTTCGGGTCCAGTGATCACAATGCCATTAGTTTCAATACAATTATGGAGAAGGATAGGACTGGACCCAGGGTTGAGATTTTTGATTGGAGAGAGGCTAACTTTGAGGAGATGCGAAAGGATTTATAAGGAGTGGATTGGGACAATTTGTTTTATGGGAAGGATGTAATAGACAAAAGGTGAAATTTTGAGGGTACAGAATCTTTATGTTCCTGTTAGGTTGAAAGGAAAGGTTAAAAGTTTGAGCGAGCCATGGTTTTCAAGGGATATCAGAAACTTGGTTCGGAAAAAGAGAGAGATCTACAATAAATATAGGCAGCTTGGAGTAAATGAGGTGCTCGAGGAATATAAAGAATGTGAAAAGAATCTTAAGAAAGAAATTAGAAAAGCTAAAAGAAGATATGAGGTTGCTTTGGCAAGTAAGGTGAAAATAAATCCAAAGGGTTTCTACAGTTATATTAATAGCAAAAGGATAGTGAGGGATAAAATTGGTCTCTTAGAGAATCAGAGTGGAAGGCTATGTGTGGAGCCAAAAGAGATGGGGGAGATTTTGAACAATTTCTTTTCTTCGGTATTCACTAAGGAGAAGGATATTGAATTGTGTAAGGTAAGGGAAACAAGTAGGTTAGTTATGGAAACTATGACGATTAAAGAAGAGGAAGTACTGGTGCTTTTAAGGAATATAAAAGTGGTTAAGTCTCCAGGTCCTGACAGGATATTCCCTAGGACCTTGAGGGAAGTTAGTGTGGAAATAGCAGGGGCTCTGAAAGAAATAATTCAAATGTTATTAGAAATGGGGTTGGTGCCGGAGGATTGGCGCATTGCTCATGTTGTTCCCTTGTTTAAAGAGGGTTCTAAGAGTAAACCTAGCAATTATCGGCCTGTGAGTTTAATGTCAGTGGTGGGTAAATTGATGGAAAGTATTCTTAGAGATGGTATTTATAATTATCTGGATAGACAGGGTCTGATTAGGAACAGTCAACATGGATTTATGCGTGGAAGGTCATGTTTGACAAATGTTATTGAATTTTTTGAAGAGGTTACCAGGAAAGTTGACGGGGGTAAAACGGTGGATGTTGTCTATATGGACTTCAGTAAGGCCTTTGACAAGGTTCCACACGGAAGGTTAGTTAGGAAGATTCAATCATTAGGTATTAATATTGAGGTAGTAAAATGGATTCAGCAGTGGCTGGATGGGAGATGCTAGAGAGTAGTGGTGGATAACTGTTCGTCAGATTGGAGGCCGGTGTCTAGTGGTGTGCCTCAGGGATCTGTACCGGGTCCAATGTTGTTTGTCATATATATTAATGATCTGGATGATGGGGTGGTAAATTGGATTAGTAAGTATGCAGATGATACTAAGATAGGTGGAGTTGTGGATAATGAAGTAGGTTTTCAAAGCTTGCAGAGAGATTTAGGCCAGTTAGAAGAGTGGGCTGAAAGATGGCAGAGGGAGTTTAATGCTGATAAATGTGAGGTGCTACATTTTGGTAGGACTAATCAAAATAGGACATACATGGTAAATGGTAGGTTATTGAAGAATGTAGTAGAACAGAGGGATCTGGGAATAATGGTGCATAGTTCCCTGAAGGTGGAATCTCATGTGGGTAGGGTGTTGAAGAAAGCTTTTGGTATGCTGACCTTTATAAATCAGAGCATTGAGTATAGGAGTTGGGATGTAATGTTGAAATTGTACGAGGCATTGGTAAGGCCAAATTTGGAGTATTGCATACAGTTCTGGTCACCAAATTATAGGAAAGATGTCAATAAATTAGAGAGAGTACTGAGAAGATTTACTAGAATGTTACCTGGGTTTCATCTCCTAAGTTACAGAGAAAGGTTGAACAAGTTAGGTCTTTATTCCTTGGAGCGTAGAAGATTGAAGGGGGACTTGATAGAGGTATTTAAAATTACGAGGGGGATAGACAGAGTTGACGTGAATAGACTTTTTCCATTGAGAGTGGGGGAGATTCAAACAAGAGAACATGAGTTGAGAGTTAAAGGGCAAAAGTTTAGGGGTAACATGAGGGGGAACTTCTTTACTCAGAGAGTGGTAGCTGTGTGGAACAAGCTTCCAGCAGAAGTAGTTGAGGCAGGTTCTATGTTGTCGTTTAAAGTTAAATTGGATAGATATATGGACAGGAAAGGAATGGAGGGTTATGGGCTGAGTGCAGGTCGGTGGGACTAGGCGAGGGTAAGAGTTCGGCATGGACTAGAAGGGCCAAGATGGCCTGTTTCCTTGCTGTAATTGTTATATGGTTAATATAGTCATTGTGTTGCTATATTGAGGTAGTGATTAAGGTAGTTAAAGAACTGAATGGTTAAAGGGAAGTAGCTTTTCTTGAACCTGATGGTTCAAGCTTCTCTACCTCCTATTCAATGGTAGCTGGGAGAAGATGGCATGGCCTAGATTTTGGGGATCTTTGATGATGGATGGTGCATTCTTGAGCCAATTTCTCATGGAGATAGTGTTGATACTACCATCTAGCTCAATAAGCTTAACACACTATAATATCCTGATAAATTGTCATTGGCCTGAAAGATTATTGGTGTAGACCTCACACTCATTGCTAAGACATACAGATATCTAGTACTTACATTTTCCATGTGCATAATAATAAAATTGACAGAGAAATGAGTCTGCATGCAGTTCAGCATAGGTGTGTGTAAAATGCTTTCTCATCACCACCTTCTGAAGAAGGAATAACGATGGACATTAAGCACTGGCCATGCCAACGATATGCAGATGCTGAAAGTGAGTAAAATGGAAAGTGAATTGCAAGGACAAAAGAAAAGTTCAGCAGCAGAGGAATTTTGGAGGCTGTCTCAGACAGATCAGTGCTGGCATTTAAGAACACACACAGGTAGAAGTAAAAGCGTGGAGTGTCAGCAAGGAACCTTTGAGGCCAGACTCAAATGACATACAAACAGAAAATATTTGGGATTCTCAACAGGTCAGGCAGCATGAGTGGAGAGAGTTAGGGTTTCTGACCAATGACTCTTCACGAGAACTAGAAAAGTTCCAATGTCCCCTTCTCATCAGCCACTAAAACTGTGTTTTAATTCGCAGAGTGGCTGAGGAGAAGGGGACATCAAAGGAAATGTTTACAACAGGGTGTAGGTCAAGATTGACCAGGTGATATGATTGCTTTAGCTGCTATCTAAAGGGAGGTGATGAATGTTTGTTCATTGGAACTGATCCGCTACAAGGAGTGTGAAGAGCAAGAGATGAATGGTGGCAGTAGAGCAAGAAGTAAAACATGCTGGAACTGTGGCAGCAGAATACAGCTGGAAGCCAGAGATAAAAGAGAATGCTGAAAATACTCAATGGGTCAGGTGGAATTTATGGAGAGAAAAGAATACAGATTTAACATTGCAAAATGGATGATCTAATATAAGAAATTGCCAATTCCAACGTAAACAGGAAAAGTCTGGTTATCTGAAATGGTTGAAGTACTTGCTTGAAGTTTGTAACAAGAGATAACGTGCCATTACTCAAGTTTAGTTGGGCTTCAGTGGAACTGCAATAAGAGGGTGGGAGTGGGATAGAGAATAGTGATACAGGTGAATGGAATCCCAGGGTCACACTTGCAGATTGGATAGAGATATTCTACAAATTCAACTTAAAAGTGTATTGGTTGATGTACACAGCAGAGTTCATTAGTGAGATATTTGAGGATTCAGAGGCAGGAATTGGGAGGTTTAAGGAAACATCTGTTCAGGGAAAGAGCTTGGGTTTCTTATTGTTTTTCATATTCTTAGAAACATAGAAACATAAAAAACCTACAGCACAATACAGGCCCTTCAGCCCACAAAGTTGTGTCCTCACTTTAGAAATTACTGTACCTAGGGTTACCAATAGCCCTCTATTTTTCTGAGTTCCATGTACCTGTCCAGGAGTCTCTTAAAAGTCCTTATCGTATCCTCCTCCACCGTCGTCGCTGGCAGCTCATTCCACACATTCACCACTCTCTGCGTAAAAAAACTTACCCCTGACATCTCCTGTGTGCCTACTTCCAAGCACCTTAAAATTGTGCCCTCTCGTGCTAGCCATTTCAGCCCTCGGAAAAAGCCTCTGACTATCCACACAACCAATGCTTCTTATCATCTTATACACATCTATCAGGTCACCACTCATCCTCCGTCGCTCCAAGGAGAAAAGGCCAAGTTCACTCAAACTATTCTCATAAGGCATGCTTCCCAATCCAGGCAACATCCTTGTAAATCTCCTCTGCACCCTTTCTATAGTTCCACACCCTTCCTGTCGTGAGCCGACTAGAATTGAGCACAGTACTCCAAGTGGGTCTGACCAGGGTCCTATATAGCTGCAACATTACCTCTTGGCTTCTAAACTCATTCCCACGACTGATGAAGGCCAATGCACTGTATGCTTTCTTAACCGCAGAGTCAACCTGCGCAGCAGCTTTGAGTGTCCTATGGACTCGGACCCCAAGGTCCCTCTGATCCTCCACACTGCCAAGAGTCTTACCATTAGTACTATATTCTATCATCCTATTTGACCTACCAAAATGAACCACCTCACACTTGTCTGGGTTGAACTCCATCTGCCTCCGGGTTGAACCCCATCCTTATATATTGATAAGTATCAATACTGTTGCTGCTGTCTATCCAGAACTGGTGATGATCACAAACACAGTTGAATGCCAAATATGACAAAGAAGCAACCCTTGCTCACATTTATCCTGAAGCCAGGACATTAGGTAATGAACATGGGACCATTAGAAGGGTAAAGTAATCAGAATGAGCGGATTTATCAGTGACAAGAGAATCCAAGGAATTAAAGTCAGCAATTTATGGCAGTAGCAGGACCATATTCTATAATTCCTTACAATATAGAGGGAGGCCATTCAGCTCATTAAGTTTATGTCATCTCATAGACCTATTCCATTCAACTCCTCCCACCCAATTTTCCTTGTTATCTATTCATCTCATATTCCCAAATGGGAGGCCAAAGACAAGACAGTTATGAAGTTGCAATTGCAATCGCAGTTCCAAGTGATCTGCAGGAGCGATTAGCAAATCAGAAACAGGAAGTATGGTTGGAAAGAGAGAAGGGATTCGGAATGGTGAGAGGTCCAAGGAGGGATCATTGTCTTGGAATAGAGGGGACAAGGGGAAGGTGGTATAGATATAGAAAGAGGAATTTGTGGTTTGAAGAGACGACAAAAGGAGAGTTAAGCTGAAACAGATGATGAAATATCACATAAATATCTTAATCAATTTTACCTATTTTAGCCAGCAGGCTTTCACATTCTAAAGTTTGAGACATATAGATAATTTGAAAATAACAAAGCACACCCCTGAATTTCATTTAATTCCTTCTATCAGTCATTCTGGGAAGCTCACCTAGTGACATATGGGCTCTATTTCATATAATTATTTAGTGATTCTAAGGTCCTCATGTTAATTTTCTGGTTAAAGTACATAGTATTTTTTTAGCGCTGACATCAGACTCCAAATATAAACATCATTATTCAACGTAAAACACTTAAATTCAAGTTTGTGATCTGCCAAATAACAAAACAAAAGTCTATGTCATGCAAAGTGGTCAAATTGGTTATTGTGTTGCCATACTGAGGTAGTGATTAGGATTGTGTAAATGTGCGAGTTTGTTCAAGAACTAAATAGTTGAAAGGAAGTAGCACTTTCTAATCTAATGGTGTGGAACTTTAGGTTTCAGTTCCTTTTACCCAATGGTAGTTTTGAGAAGATGGCACAGCTGAGTGGCGAGGATATTTGATGATAGATGTTAACTCAGGTAGGGAGAGGATGTACCCATGATTTATTGGGATGTGTTTACTGCTTCCTGAAACTTCTTACATTCCTGTCCATTCTAACAGCTGTATCAGCATTTTTTACAGTCATAGGATTCCTCCTTTGGTCATCTTCCCAATGAAAAGTGCAGATTTAGGCAATGTTCTTAAAGCTTTCACCAATATCCATTGTTTAATACCTGCTTTCTCTGGAGTGGTGGAAGCTGGGGGGGGACCTGATGGAATTTCATAAAATTATGAGACATAGATGGAGTAGACTGTGGTATCTTTTGCCCAGAGTTAAGATGCTAATAATAAGATGCATTTATGGCGGCCAAGTGTAAGTTCAAAGTAGCATCCTTGTGAAATTTTTCTGCGCCCTTTCCAGCTTGATGATATCCTTCCAAAGATAAGCTGACCAGAACTGCAAACAATACTCCAAATATCGCTTCACCAATGTCCTGCACAGTTTTAAATGATGTCCCAAATCTTCACTGTACTAGTGTCTTGTCAATCAGCAAAATTTAGGCTCTTGGCCCTAATATCAGATTTCAGTTGTAAGATTCAACAGAATATTTTGTTTAAAACAAATAATGGTGATAAGCTATTTATAATGTTATAAAGCTGAGTTTATTGTCATATGTATAAAAACATTCACGCCCACTTGCAATGAAATATTTATTGCACCAGCATCATAGACACATGGTATCATTTAAGCAGCTTTCACAAGAAATACCAACACTGAACATAAAATATACCTAATTTTTACAAGAAAAAAAATAAGAACAAAAAGTATATTTTAGGGCAAAGTGAAGTGCTTTTTAGTGCTCATTTGTTGCCAAAGATCATAATGGTGATTGAAATGCTTCCATTGCATGCAATAGTAATAGGTTCCACTCCCCAGCTTCTGTGGAGTAACTTCGCCAGAATTAGCCATCCAATAAGGTATTACACTGGATCATAAATCCGCTGGTGTTAAGCAGCAGCTTTTATTTTGCTTGTGGCAAGCTGCCCATAATCCAAGAATATAGAATTATGTCCTCGCAGTGGAATTTTAAAATAAAGTATCTCAGGTAATTTGAGCAGAATAGGCATATTATAATTTCTTTATGGCCGTGTTAAAGGACAGAAGCATTGGACTACATTAACTTCAATTGAAGCAAGAATGCACGCAGCTCATAAACTGAGCTGATGTCATTCCAGGGAATGCTATTCAATATACAGTATTCCCTATTTATAAAACATGGCCTATTGCCGTTCTCAATATGGAGGTAAACTTTCCTACATTTTTTTAAAAGTCTCCTCAGAGTATTAACTACAATCCTCAGTTAAAAAGGCAGACACTAAATGCACTAATTTGGTTAGGATAAACTAATTTATGATAGTATGTCTGAGAAACCATGAGTGGTGGATTTCAGTTTGACTTCAAATGCTGATATCATGCAGAGAATGGTAGTAACACAAGTATGACTAATAGTGGCCACAAAATGATATGGGGTTGAATACTCCCAAGGACCTTACCTCAAGTCCACAATTTTAGAAAGACCAGTCACAAAACTATGAGTGAAGAATTCCTGTAGTTTTACCAGGGGGAATGTCTCACATTCAGATAAATGGAATGCCATTAAAGGCAATCAGGTTCTGTATGTAGGGGTAAGCATGGCTTCAAATGTGGACAAAGTGAAAAAAAGTGTACAAAAACAGCTTTGCAAATTTAAAATGAATAAATCTACAGGGTAAAATAAAGATGATTTCTGAAAGCTATCAAAAATGTTGGAGTTGCAAAGGCGTGCATATCCACATTGATATGCAGGGCAAGAATCTATATCTTACTAAAGCAACAAAGAAGTCAAGAAAGACGTAAGGGCTAAGGAGGTTGCTAACAGAGATAACGTGAATTGTAGTCATTTCTATTATACTATAAGATATGGAAAAATGTAGTTTTCAGAGAGTCACTGATTGCTAAAGTTCTGCTTTGAAAATCTATGATAAAGTTTTTATATCTCTTGTCAGTGGAGACAGATTGATTAATACTGCATCAAAAACTGGTTAAGAAAGTGATCTCAGTTTGTGTAAGTTATGTCCATAACAATGGAATTAAGGCCAGCCAGGATAGGTAGGGAGGGGAAGATCCCATCTGGCATAGTCACACTTTTAATGTTGCATTGTCCACTGAGCTTGGCAATTAGCTTGCAGACATTTCATCACCAGTCGAGGTGACACCCTCAGTGCGCAGTTGTTGATGTTTCTCTCTGGGAGTACTCACATCTATATAGCCTCCTGTTTACTTGCTTCGGCCCTGATTGGCTACCCCTTCAGCTGAACTTTAAATGCTACTGGTTCACATTTCTTTGGCTCTTAGGGGTTCATAGATGCTGTCTATTTTGATAAGTTTGTTTATGGAGTTATCAAAAGAGAACCATGCTTCTAGACGACAGATGTGGTTATTGGCATCACTTCTTTTCACTTTATATGTAAGTGGTTGGATGACAAAATTGATGGCTTTATGTCCAGGTTTGTGAGTGATGCAAAGATAGGTGAAGGGGTTGGTAGTGTTGGGGAAGCAGGAATTCTCAGAAGGATGTAGACAGATTAGGAGAATAGTCAAGGAAGGGGCATGCTACTTTTGGTTTACTCTATATACTCTGATATACTCTATCAGGCTTGTTAGACACGATCTGCCCTTCACAAAGCCATGCTGACTGTCCCTGATCAGACCATGATTCTCTAAATGCTCAGAGATCCTATCTCTAAGAATCTTTTCCAACAGCTTTCCCACCACAGACGTAAGGCTCACTGGTCTATAATTACCCGGACTATCCCTACTAACTTTTTTGAACAAGGGGACAACATTCGCCTCCCTCCAATCCTCCGGTACCATTCCCGTGGACAACGAGGACATAAAGATCCTAGCCAGAGGCTCAGCAATCTCTTCTCTCACCTCACGGAGCAGCCTGAGGAATATTCCGTCAGGCCCCGGGGACTTATCCGCCCTAATGTATTTTAACAACTCCAACACCTCCTCTCCCTTAATATCAACATGCTCCAGAACATCAACCTCACTCATATTGTCCTCACCATCATCAAGTTCCCTCTCATTGGTGAATACTGAAGAGAAGTATTCATTGAGGACCTTGCTCACTTCCACAGCCTCCAGGCACATCTTCCCACCTTTATCTCTAATTGGTCCTACCTTCACTCCTGTCATCCTTTTTTCCTTCACATAATTGAAGAATGCCTTAGGGTTTTTCTTTACCCTACTCACCAAGGCCTTCTCATGCCCCCTTCTTGCTCTTTTCAGCCCCTTTTTAAGCTCCTTTCTTGCTTTCCTATATTCCTCAATAGACCCATCTGATCCCTGCTTCCTAAACCTCATGTATGCTGCCTTCTTCCTCCTGACTAGATTTTCCACCTCACCTGTCACCCATGGTTCCTTCACCCTACCATTCTTTATCTTCCTCACTGGGACAAATTTATCCCTAACATCCTGCAAAAGATCTCTAAACATCGACCACATGTCCATAGTACATTTCCCTGCAAAAACATCATCCCAATTCACACCCGCAAGTTCTAGCCTTATAGCCTCATAATTTGCCCTTCCCCAATTAAAAATTTTCCTGTCCTCTCTGATTCTATCCTTTTCCATGATAAAGCTAAAGGCCAGGGAGCGGTGGTCACTGTCCCCCAGATGCTCAACCACTGAGAGATCTATGACCTGACCCGGTTCGGTATGCAGTTCAGTACGTTAAGGAGCCATTGTAAATTGGCCCTGGTGTGCAGGTGAGTGGTAGAATCTGGGAGCAAGTATGAGAAGGTGGTGAGAATAAAAAAAAATTGGGGTGATGTATGTATAGTGCAAATGAGTGATGAAAGGTCAGCACAGGCTTGGTAGGCCAAAGGGCCTGTTTCACCTTTGATATTGATCATGTTTCTCTATGACTAAATCACAAAGGAAATGCAATGGTCATCCAATCTGGTGACCTCTGCGAGGAATAAAGGAAATAGGACGTGCATTTCTTGCTTCACCATCCTTTGAAGGTTTGATCTTGTGTGGTGATAATATCATTGGGGCATCTTTTTTGTGGGGCAGCACGGTCAGTAGTGATTACAGGGGCAGTGCAACGCTATTACAGTGGCAGCTGTAAGATCGGGGTTCAATTCCTGCCACTGCTTGTGTGTTCTCCCCGTGACTGCGTGGGTTTCCTCCGGGTACTACAGTTTTCTCCCACATTCCAGAGATGTACGGTTAGGGTTAGTGAGTTCTGGGCATGCTGTGTTGGCGGCGGAAGCATAGCGACACTTGTGGGCTACCCAGCTCAATCCTCGCTCATTTGATTTGACACAATGAATTTCACTGTATGTTTAAATGTAGGTGTGACAAATAAACTAATCTTTAATCTCTTTTTTGATTTAAGGCATCTCCAATCTGTGGAGTTGTAAGGTGTGTAATTTAGGTGTATGCTCGGGATGGAGCTGAACTGAGACAATGGTCAGATACTTAAATTATGCAGACATCAGCAAAGTGGCCATGTTCTGGTTTTGTTACATGGAGAGCGAATTCATTGTAAACTATAAACGGAGAAAGAGATTACATGAAAATTTGACTTTCATTTATCTCAAAGTATTTTAGAACCGATGAGGCAGCTTAGAATCTGTAAATAAGAAGTGAAAAATTGTCAAAGTGGCTGCTAATTTACACATAGTTATCTCCCACAAACTGTAATGTTATAATGACCAGATAATCAGCTTCAACGATGGTCATTGGGAGCTTTTTACCTCAACTTCTGCATAAACTTGTTCGGGAATTGATGTTGCCCAGTTTTGCTGGACACACTCTCCTATTACCTGACACCCTAGGAGATGATCCACACACAATGAAAGGTTATTGATCCGAAACTTTTTCTCGATTCTCTCTCTACAAATTCAGCTTCACTTGCTGTTCTATTTCATATTTCCAGCATAAACAGTATTTTGTTTCTGGGTGTGTTGAGCTGAAACTCATCAGTTCTTGAGCAAGTTTTAGTTGACAGTTTTGGCACTGCCGTGCTTAATATTTGCCATTGGAGTTTGGACCGACTTGTCCCTGGGGTTAATTCTGCACCGACTATGTTCAACAGCATCGTCTTCCTATTTCTCCCATACATTTTGCTTAAACAGTAGTTCTGACTAAGTTGCATGATGTAGTCAATGGTAATCTGTTTCTTTAAGGAAATGATGGTGAGCTGGCTGATGTTAATATAGTAGGTGTTGGTCATCTGACTTTTGTCACGCTAGCAATCTCCACCAACGACTTTCCTCCTGTGCTAGGGAGCACTGAATATAGACAGAGAACAGGAGTGATTGTGCAGGAACCCGTTTTGATCTACATGTACTCTTTATGGGATGTGTCATTGTATTTACTGAGACTTGTGTGCTCCTAGGCAGAAGAGGCATATTCAGCCATAAGGAAACCAACTGTTAAGGAATAAATATCGGTGAGTTGGGGACAAATTAATTTCATTCATTCAGTATTCATAGACCATCATTTCAATTATGAAAATTTTAATCTAGAGAATCTAGTTATGCTGAATATTTATCTGAATAGTTATCACAGGCATATTTGTAAGTTTGTGCAATACTTCTTTCAGGGGTGGGGGGAATCAAACAGGAAACAAGGCTAGTTGGTTGAAAAATTGTTATTGGGAAAAAGATTAATTGGGTTGATATAATCTTGTGGAAGAGAAATCACATTAACCAAATTGGTAGAGTCCTGCAAGGAAGAATTGGGATAAAGGGGAGCCAGTGAATGTGATACACTTGGATTTCCTTAAGGGATTTGATAAGGTTATCAAAGCTTATTGTAGAAAATAGAAACTCTTAGCATAGGAGGTAACATATTGGCATGAATAGAAACGTGTCTATTGAACAAAAACGTACATGTACAATGGATAAAAATAAAGCATATTGCCTAAATGGTGAGAGATTGCTGAAGATACAACACAGAACAATCCTTTAGGCCCAGCCTGTCTGTGACAACCATGAAGCCAAATTAAACCAATCCCGGCGGCCTACACATGATCCGTATCCTTCCATTTACAGAATGATAGACCAATCCCAGCAGTCTACGCATGATCTGTATCCTTCCATTTACAGAGTCATAGAATCACACAGCTGGTCCATGCTGACAAAAATTCTCTTCTAAACTACTTTCATTTGTCTGTGTTGTCCCTATAAACCTCTCTTGTCCATGCACTGACCACACCCTGGGTGAAAAGGTTGCCCCTTTAGGTGCCTATTAAATCTCTCCCCTCTCACCGTGGAATTCTGAATTGCTGAAGGATCTGGGTAAGCTGGTGGACTAATTGCAAAAAGCTAGTAAGCAAATTGAGCAAGTCATTGTGAAAACTATTTTTTGTAAACAAAAGAGATTCTGCAAAGATGGAAATCCTGAGCAACATATACCGGAAGGAACTCAGCAGATCAGGCAGCATCTATGGAGGGGAATAAACTGATGAAGGGTCTCGGCCCGAAACAGCGACTGTTTATTCTCCTACATAGACGTTGCCTGACTTGCAAATTCCTCAAGCTATATTATTGTTTGTGTCAGGGAGAATGAGCACTAAAGTAGAAGAAGAACAAGAAAACCCTTAACTCCGAGTGGAGTCATCAGGACGCTGTCGTGACGGTGTTTTTTTCAGCGGGCTTTCTTGTTTTTACGAGGCTGAGTTGCTGGATCAACTGTCAACCCAGCACGGATGGAGAGCGTGTAAGGGAGCCAGCTGGATTCAAACTCGAGAGCTTCCGCTCCAAAGTCCGGCGCTAATGCCACTACGCCACCAGCAGGCTACTAAAGTAGGGAGGTAATGATTCAATTAGACAGGGGATTGGTTAAGATCTTTTGTGGGATGTTCACTATGGTATTGGTATCCTTATTTAGTGAAGGAGAAAACATATTTGATTCAGTTCAGGAAAAGTTTACCAAACTGATATCTGGAAAGGTCAGACTGACTAGGTTCATGTCCAATGGATCTTAAAAACTGAGAGAACACTTGATTAAAACAAGTAACATTCTGAAGAGCGTTGTCAGGATAGATGCATGGAGGTGATGTAGAATTAGAGATGCTCTATTAAAAATAAGGGGTTACCTATTTTAACAAGAGATAAGGCAACAATTCTTTTTTCTCTGAGATGATTGTGAGTCTCTAGGAGTTCTCTTCCTCAAGGGCTGGAGGAAATAGAGTCTTTAAATATTTGAAGACATTTTTTGTTAAGAAATGTTGCTGGGGTAAATGGGAATGAAAATTTGAGTAACACACACAAAATGTAGGAGGAACTCAACAGGCCAGGCACCATCTGTGGAGAAAAGTACAGTTGACATTTGGGCTGAAAACCTTTGGCAGAACTGGAGAAAAATTGCTGAGGGGTAGATTTGAAAGGTGGGGGGATAGAAATGCCAGGCAAAAGGTGAAACTTGGAGGGGGGAGGGATGAAGCAAAGAGCTCGGAAGTTGATTGGTGAAAGAGACAGAAGGCCATGGAAGAAAGAAGAAAGTGGGGGGAGGGGGAGTACACCGGATGGAGGCGATGGGCAGGCAAGGAGATAACATGAGAGTGGGACAAGGGATGGAAAATGGTGAAGGTGAGGCGGGGGGTGGGTGGAGGCATTACTGAAAGTTTGAGAAATCGATGTTCATCCCATCTTGTAGCAGGCTACCTAAACAGAATATAAGGTGTTGTTCCTCCATCCTGAGTATGGCCTTATCCTGACAATGGAGGAGGCCATGGATGGACATATCGGAATGGGAATGGGAAGTGGCATTAAAATGGGTGGCCACTGGGAGATCCTCCTTGTTCTGGCAGATAGAGCATAGATGCTTGGCAAAGTGATCTCCCAATCTATGTTGGGTCTCACCGATATACAGGAGGCCACACTGGGAGCTCCGAACACCGTATATGACCTCAACAGACTCACTGGTAAAGTGTTGCCTCACCTGGAAGGACTTTTTGGGGCCTTGAATGGTAGTGAGGGAGGAGGTGTAGGGGCAGGTGAAGCACTTGTTCTGCTTACAAGGATAAGTGCCAGGAGGGAGATCAGTGGGGACGGATTAATGGACAAGGGAGTTGTGTAGGGAGTGATTCCTGGGGAAACCAGAAAGTTGGAGGGGGGGGGGATAGATGTGCTTGGTGGTGGGATCCAATTGGAGGTGGCAAAAGTTTTGAAGTTTCGGAGAATTATGTGCTGGACATGGAGGCTGGTGGGGTGGTAGGTGAAGACAAGAGGAACCCTATCCCTGGTAGCGTGGTGGGAGGATGGGGTAAGAGCCGATGTGCATGAAATGGAAGAGATGTGGTTGAGGGCAGCGTTGATGGTGGAGGAAAATTTGAGGTTGCAATCAGATCTGACTTGGGTCAGCTCAAAGGGGGGCAGGTGTGTCACTCACTCCTGTTATAATTTGTATATTTGTTTGTACTTATCCAGGTATCGAACAGAAACTAGTTCAAGGGAGGTCCCATCTGAGAGAGTGTTAGATGTAGGTACAAAAAAATTTCTTCAGTGGAAGTTCAAAGATGACAACAAACACAGGCGTGGTAATGGTAAACACAAACTTTCTAAAGTGGTAAATACCTCCAATTTTAATTCCTCTAATTCTATCCTCTGAACATTACTATTTCGTTTCTTAAGTTATTGTGGACTGTAAAGGATTTTGTTAACAGCATTATAACTTAAGAATCACATAACAGATGTGCAATGGTTGATTACTAGGCACATCCCTTCTGATCAAATCTATTCACCGAAGATGAATGTGCTTTTTTTTAAATCTTAGATACTTACTGTCTCAAATATCAGAGCAAAGGGGAATTTGCAAGATTGAATGTAGGGAAGTCTCCTTCAGATATATCATATCAGTGACCTGAATGTGTAACAAGGAAAAGAGATTCCCACTCTAAACTGATTTCAATATCCTATTATTTGAACTAAATGATCAAACAACGTATGAGGTACAAACAGCTGCATCTGTGCTAGTCTGATGGAATTGGGTTCATGAAGTTCTAAACTCAAAGAGTTTAAGCCCTGTTTGATACAAGTAGCTACAGGTACCATCACTAAAGAGAGGTTATACTGTAGCTAACTACTCTTTAAAGGCTAGATTATTTCCCTGTTTATCGTTCACGGTGAAATTAGCTGCCAATACCCATTATATGAGCGGTGGGCTCCCCCACTAACCAAAGAGGACATACTTCCAGCTACCAAAGTAGTTTAAACACAGTTCATTTATTTTTAGTGATACTGTAGCCACGCGCAGATGCGCTACTAAAGAAACACACGGAGGCAGAGGGAGCTGAACTCAGAATGCCTTTACTGATTCAAAATCGTGCGCTTAAATCTCCCCTCCCATGGGCCCCTGAGACCCGTGGGGCGGACATGACGTCAGATTGTCCCTGGAAGGTCCGCCCCGAGCGGGTAGTTCCAAACGCGCTACCGTGTGTCTGCCCGCGGTTCGAGTCCCGCGTGTGCAGGCCGCCACTGCACCATCCCCCCAGAAATGTCCATCGGAGGAGTGGAGCCCCCAGTCTGTGTGGCTTGCCTGGGTGGCTGGCCTTGCCGGCGAGGTGCGGGTACCCTCACTGGTTGTGGAATGTCCAAGTGCACCGGTTTGAGGCGGCCACTGTAAAAGTCTCTTCCCAGCCACCCACCTCCACAACACACATGGTTCCGTTGTGCCGGATCACCTTGAAGGGTCCCTTGTACGGCCGCTGTAGAGGTGACCTGTGCATGCCCCTGCGAATAAAAACAGTCTCGGAGGTCTTTAGGGGTGAAGGATGGCATGAGACCATGCCTGGAGGTCGGGACCGGCTACCTTGTCCACAGCCTCGTCAGCACTGCTGCTGGAGTTTCTTCCGAACCTCGGGCCACTGGTACGAACTCGCCTGGGACTGTCAGAGGGGCGCCGTAGACTAATTCCACCGAGGAGGTGCCCAGGTCCTCCTTGGGGGCTGTGCGGATGCCCAGTAGGACACAGGGAAGTTCATCTGTCCAGTTGGGGCCCCTGAGGCATGCCATCAGGGCCGACTTGAGATGCCGGTGGAATCGCTCTAACAAACCGTTGGACTGGGGATGATATGCTGTGGTGTGATGCAGCTGGGTGCCCAGGAGCTGCGCCAGTGCTGTCCACAAACCAGACGTGAACTGCACCCCTCTGTCAGAGGTGATGTCCATTGGGAGGCCGAACCTTCCGTGGACAATTTGCAATGAACATCCTGGTGCAGGACTCAGTGGACGTGTCTGCAAGCGGTATGTCTTCCGGCCATCTGGGTGAACCTGTCTACCATGGTAAAGATATACCTGGCGCCCAGGGAGACTGGCAGGGGGCCGACAATATCCACATGGATGTGTTGGAACCTCCTGTACATCGGCTGGAACTGCTGGAGGGGAGCCTTCACGTGCCGCTGGACATTGGCGGTCTGGCAGTGTACGCAGGTCCTGGCCCAGTGTCCGACCTGTTTGCGTAAACCGTGCCAGATGAATCTGTCCGCTACCAGCTCGATGGACGCCCAGATGGACGGGTGGGCCAGGTCGTGCAGGGTGTCGAGCACCCAGCGTCTCCATGCTGCTGGTACCACGGGTTGGGGTTTGCTGGTAGACACGTCGCACTGAAGTCGATCCGCTGCCGGGCCGATGGAGACGTCCTCCAACTGGAGCCCCGAAACGGCGGTGAGGTAAGCTGGGATCTCAGTGTCCGACCATGTTCCTGAGGATGATATGCCTACTGAGTGGAGGCAGGGGCGAGACAGTGTGTCGGCGATGACGTTGTTCTTCTCTGCGATGTGGCGGACGTCCGTGGTGAATTCTGAAATAATGGACAGGTGCCTCTGCTGCCGAGCCGACCATGGGTCCGATACCTTGGCCAGTGTGAAGGTGAGGGGCTTGTGGTTCGTATAAACGGTGAACTCCCTTCCCTCGAGGAAGTATCGGAAATGTTGGACTGCCAGGTAGAGCGCGAGCAACTCTCTGTCGAAAGCGCTGTACTTCACCTCTGGTGGCTGTAGGTGCCGGCTGAAGAAAGTGAGTGGTCGCCACCGGTCCTCGACAAGCTGCTGCAGGACTCCACCGACTGCCATGTCGGAAGCGTCGACTGTGAGTGCCGTGGGTACATCGACTCTCGAGTGCACTAGGCGGGCCACCGTTGCCAGCGCCTCCTTGGCCTGCTCGAACGCCTCCGTGGACTCCGCGTCCCGTGCCACTTCTTTGGCCTTGCCGGCCATCGGGCTGAACAAGGGTCTCATGGAGTGTGCTGCCGCCAGCATGAACCGATGATAAAAGTTGACCATCCCTGTGAACTCCTGCAGGCCCTTGACCATGCTGGGCTTGGGGAACTGGCGGATGGCCTGGACCTTGTCCGGTAGGGGAACTGCGCCATGTCGGTTGATTCTGTGGCCCAAGGAGTCAATCTCCATCAGCCCAAACTGGCACTTCGCCGGATTGATTGCCAGTCCGTGGTCGCTCAGGCATTGGCAGAGCTGGCGCAAATGTGCCACGTGCTCTTGGTGCGAACTGCTGGCCACCAGGATATCGTCCAAGTAAATGAAAACGAACTCCAGGCCACGTCCCACCGAGTCCATGAGGCTTTGGAAAGTTTGGGCTGCATTCTTGAGACTGAAAGGCATCACAGAAATTCGAACAAGCCGAACGGGGTGATGAGGGGTGTCTTAGGCACGTCGTCGGGGTGCACTGGGATCTGATGGTATCCCCTGACCAGGTCAATTTTCGAGAAGATGGTCGCTCCATGCAGGTTCGCCGTGAAGTCCTGGATGTGGGGTACTGGGCATCTGTCGGCAGTTGTGGCATCGTTGAGCCTTCTGTAGTCTCCGCAGGGCCTCCATCCTCCTGCGGACTTGGGCACCATGTGCAGCGGGGATGCCCACGGGCTGTCTGAGTGGTGTACCATTCCCATCTCTTCCATCTTACGGAACTTCTCCTTGGCGAGGTGGAGCTTGTCGGGTGGGAGACTGCGAGCTCGGGCGTGCAGCAGCGATCCTTGTGTGGGGATGTGGTGCTGCACACCGTGGTTGGGGTTGGCCATAGAGAACTGCGGGGTGACTATGGTGGGGAATTCCGCCAACACCTGGCGAATTCGTTACCCAAGGGGGTCACAGAATCCAGGTGGAGGGCCAGTAGCTTGGCTTCTCCGAGCTGGAAAGTCTGGAACGTCTCGGCGTGGGCCAAACACTGGCCTTTTAGGTCGACCAGGAAGCAGTTGGCTCATAGGAAATCTGCCCCTAGTAGTGGCTGTGACACCACTGCCAATGTGAAAGTCCAAGTGAAACGGCTGGACCCGAAATGCAGTGAGATAGTTTGTGGGCCGTACGTCCGAATACTGGTGCCATTTGCAGCGGTGAGTTCGGGGCCTGGGACCGCGTTATGCGTGCCCATGTTCGAGGGGGGGAGTATGCTGACTTCAGCCCCGGTGTCTACCAGGAAGCGTCGGCTGGAGTGTCGGTCCCAGAGGTACAGGAGGCTGTCTCGGTGGCCAGCCGTCGTAGCCATTAGCGACGGCTGGCCCCGGCGTTTCCCGGAAAAGCGCATGGTGGACGGCAGCAGCACACGCCTGAGCCCCATCTTTGGTGATAGAATCACCATTGTTCCGAATTTTCGTCTTTTTCCCCGTGGGTCTCGACAGCTTCGGTTGCGGGGCCTGTGCTTTGGGGTGTGCGATCGTGGCTAGGCCAATGGAGGCTGCTCCACGTTGCTTGCTCTGCCAAAGGACGGCTGTTTCAGCCGTGACCCTGCGTGGGTCGCTGAAATCCTCACTCGCAAGGAGGTGAATGTCCTCTGGTATTTGCTTGAGGAACAACTGTTCAAATAAAAGGCACCGGCTTATGGCCATCCATGAGTGCCAGCATATCATTCATGAGCTCGGATGGCGTGCGGTCACCCAGGCCGTCCATGTGTAGGACCCGCGCGGCCCGTTCGCGGCGGGAGAGTCCGCAAGTAGAGATCAGGAGCACCTTAAGCTTAGTGTACCTGTCCTCTGTTGGTGGCTGGTGTAGGAAGTTGATGATCTGGCCTACCGTCTCCTGGTCGAGCATGCTGACCACGTAGTAGTACCGTGTGGCGTCGGCTGTAATGTTTCTGATATTGAACTGGGCCTCAGCCTGCTCGATCCAAATATGGGGCTGAGTGGCCCAGAAAGTCGGGAGCTTCAGAGAGACCGCGCTGTGCGAGTTGCTCGAACTCATGGCTGGTCGCTGAGTCGCCGGCTCCAGATGCCATCTGGAACGTTGGGGTCACCAACGTAGTCGCGCGCAAATGCGCTACTAAAGAAACACACAGAGGCAGAGAGAGCTGAACTCAGAATGCCTTTACTGATTCAAAATCGCGCGCTTAAATCTCCCCTCCCATGGGCCCCTGCGACCTGCGGGGCGGATGTGACGTCAGACTGTCCCCGGAAGGTCCGCCCCAAGCAGGTAGTTCCAAATCGCGCTACCGCGTGTCTGCTCGCGGCTCCCGATGGCGGTTCGAGTTCCACATGTGTGGGCCACCACAATCCACATTTAAATTGAGATAAAATTCTTAAAAACATTTAACCTCAGAGATTTTCTTTATTATAAAAGATTTCAAAATTACAAATGATGTGTAAAATACAAAGGATTTCCAAAACACGTACGATTCCTTTCAGCTAAAATGACATACCAACAAGTTGCAGATAAGTGAGTTACCCGTCACAGAAATCGAAGGCAGAGGATAGGATTCTAGTTCACCCCGTGTTTCTGTCATGTTTCTTACAACTCCTTGACCATTCCTAACAAGCCTAACTGCTCTCTAACATTTATATTGGCTTTTTATTTGCCACTTGGGTGACTTCACACAGATGGTCTAAATGCTTCTGACAACAGAGTTCCCAAACAACCACAATTAATGCCATGGATGATGACTCTGTGAGTATGCAAATATCCCAACTACTGATAGATTAGCTATTTAATGTGCTAAGTGATCGTATCAGTTTGGTCTGCAAACTTCCTTGAACTAAATATCTTAGCCAGCATTGTATGCTTTGATGCAGGACAATTAACATAATCCCATTGTTTTACACCGCAGTCAGCCCTGTGCTGTGGGCCAGCAGTCTGTGATCTTCAGACAATGCTGCTTGTTTGCAAACTGTCCTTTTAATTTCAGACTACTTTTTGCTTGCAATTTACATTAGGAACTGAAGACTGGCTCCTGTTTACAACAAGAAGCTGAACAAAGAATATTGAAGTTTAGCTTGCTCAAAAAACAACTCTTTGATTTCTAGAAGTGTCAGTTGCTGTGTTAGAAGTCTAAGCTTGGCAAAAAGGCCCCCTGGGCCTGGACAGGGTGAATATCCATTGCACTAGACACCAGTGTCTGTTTCTGGCTTTTGACACCTTTTTATTAGATTTCCTTCTTGACATTTCCTCCCATCTGCATTCCTCTGTACTTCTCCCACTAAACTTGAAATTAGCATGTGAACGATGGGGATGAAGACTGAGGCCATGATAATGGGAGCGGATTATGAACTCTGCTTTTAAGTAGCAGGATGGATCCTGCTGATTTTAATCAATCATTAAACTTGGATACATTTCATACAATTGCTATTGTGTGCAGTCACCTCAGATTTACAGGCTGGAAAAAAAAGCATGGCATTCATCTCCATGGTTGCTGAATCCTGTCTTGAGTGGAAATGCCTCAGTGACTATCGTCCAGTAGCACTTACATCCACAGTGATGAAGTGTTTTGAGAGGTTGCAGGTGAACCAGATTAACTCCTCTCTGAGAAGCGACTTGGATCCGCATCAATTTGCCTCCCAGAGCAATAGGTCCACAGCAGATGCCATCGCATTGGCTCCTCATTCAACCCTAGGATATCTGGACAGCAAAAAATGTATACATCTGGATGTTCTGTGTTGACTACAGCTCAGCATTCAATACCATCATCTCCTCAAACCTATCCAATAAGCTTCAAGACCTTGGCTTCAATAGTTCCTTGTGTAATTGGATCCTTGATTTCCTCACTTGCAGAGCCCTGTCAATTCAGATAGGTGACAACATCTTCTCCACAATCAACATCAGCACAAGGTTCTGCACTTATCCCCCTGTTCCACGCGCTTTACACTTATGACTATGTGGCTAAGCACAGATCCAAAGCCACATTCAAGTTTGCTGACAACACCACCGTCGTAGGCCACTCATCTTACTCAATGTCAGCCAGGCCAAGGAGCTGGCTACTGACTTTGGGAAGAGAAGACCAGAGGTCCATGAGCCAGTCCTCATTGGAGAATCAGATGTGGGGAGGGTCAGCAACTTTAAATTCCTTGGTGTTATCATTACGGAGAACCTGCCCTGGGCCAAGCATGTAAGCGAAATTACAAAGAAAGCACAACAGCGCTTCTACTTCCTTAGAAGTTTGCAAAGATTTGGCATGACATCTAAAACTTCAACAAACTTCAATGGATGCGTGTTGGAGAGTATATTGACTAACTGCATCAGAGCATGGTATGGAAACACCAGAGCCCTTTTAAATGGAAAATCCTACAAAGAGGAGTGGATAAGCCCTGGCTGATCATGGGTAAGGCCCTCCCTACCATTGAGCCTTGTCGCAGGAAAGCAGCATCCATTGTCAGGGACCCCTCCCCCCTCCCCCTCCCCCCTCCCCCTCCCCAGGTCATGCACTCTTCTCACTGCTGCCGTCAGGAAGAAGGTACAGGAGCTTCTGGACTCAGACCGCCATGTTCAGGAACAGTTACTACCCTTCAACCATTAGGCTCTCGAACCAAAGAGGGTAACTTAATTTGACTTCACTTGGCCCATCATTGAAATGTACCCTCAACCTATGGACCAAGTTCAAGGACTCTTCATCTCATGTTCTCGATATTTATGGTTTATTTATTTATTATTATTATTATTTCCCTGTTTGTATTTGCACATTGTTGTCTTTTTTCACACTGATTCAGTGGCTGAGTTGGTGCAGTCTTTTCTTGATTCTATTATGCTTCTTGTTCTGGCATGGATTTACTGTGCTTGTCCAGAAGGAAACGAATCACCGGGTTGTAGATGGTGACATATATGTTCTTTAATAATAAACTTACTTTGAACTTTGGCAGGAGCCAGTCTTGCTGGGATTCCAATGGGGACTAAATTCAAGATCGCTCCATTCAATTGAATGGAGGATCCTGGAGATAGTTGGAACACAGCAATAGGGAGGGTTGTGGCTGCCAAGAGATGAAAGGAACAAGCTTTGGAAGCAGGCGGCATGCCCTTTTATGTTTTTAATTATTTCTAATTGACTTTTCAAATGCTTTTAATTAACTATATATTTTTACTATTTTTTTACTTCATCCCTCGAGATCACTGCCATCTGCCCTGGACCATGCGGTTTCTTTTAGTATGGTCTTGGGTGCAGTAATCCTTTGGAAGCCTGTTTCAATGTTGTACAGGCCTTCCCCCAGGACCCTGATGGCTAGTTAGTTTCCACCACCCCCACACACCCTGTCACACCAGCTGTCAAAGCATTTTTTAAAATTAGATTATGAGAACACTCAGTCCTCTCTTTTATTGTCATTTAGAAATGCTTACATGCATTAAGAAATGATACATTGTTTCTCTGGAGTGATTTCACAGAAAACAGGACAAACCAAAGACTAACACTGACAGAACCACATAATTATAACATGTAGTTACAGCAGTGCAAAGCAATACCATAATTTGATGAAGAACAAACCATGGGCATGGTAAATAAAGTCTCAAAAGTCCCCGAGTCGATCGACTCCTGAGTCCCCGATAGCAGGCGGCAAAAGGGAGAAACTCCCTGCCATAAACCTCCAGGCACCGTCAACTTGCCGATGTCTTGGAAGCAGCCGACCACAGCTGACACTGAGTCCATCTGTCCGAAAACTTCAAGCTTCCGACCAGCCTCTCCGATGCAGCCTCCCGAGCGCCATCCTCTGCCGAGCGTCGTCGACCTCTCCCCAGCCACTGAAACACGCAAAGCCGAGGATTTCGGGGCTTTCTGCTCTGGAGATTCCAGTTACCACACAGTAGCAGCAGCAGCGAAGCAGGAGTTTCAGAAGTTTTCCAGATGTTCCTCTGTACTCTCACGTCTGTCTCCATCAAATCAGAATTGTGCACGGTCCCCTACTTGACAGATAACAGGCATCACCACCAAAGTGGCCGCGTGCGCTGCTGTCGCGTCGCCATCTTCTCCTCCTCCTTTTTGCATTGTTAAATGAACAACATACACAAAATGCTGGAGGAACTATGGGGGGGCAGGTGGGGCGGGGTATAAACAGTTGATGTCTTGGGCCTAGACCCTTCTTCAAGACTGGAACAGCAGGACCAAAAGTCGGAATGATTATAGATCATACGGTGCTTGAATTGCTGAGTTCCTCCAGCATTTTGTGCGTGCTGCTCAGGGTTTCCAGCCTGTGCAGAATCTCCTGTTAAAGGTCAAGGTTGCTTGAGAATGGTTCAAAATATTAAAAATCTAAAATTCTACTTTCTAAAATGATACATTAAAAATCATAAATGCAACTTACCTAAGTCAAATGACAAGTTTTACTCACCTTTTTCCCAGCAGCTGTTTTCCCCCCTCATTTCTGTGCCGACTGCATTTCTGCCATCTCTAAGCTGCCACATCTGTTGGATGGGGAGTTTGAAATCTGCAGAGGCTGGCACTGCCTTTGTGGACCGGTGCTCCCTGGAGCTTCTGTACAGATTGTGAAGAACTCAAGTATGAGTTTCTCTTCTCTCAGTTCCAGGTGAATTTTGGTGAATGACTGATACCTGTATCAGTCCATTATTGCCACATGTACCAAGATACTTTGAAAAACTTGGTTGCATTACTGTTTACAGATCAAATCATTACACAGTGGATTGAACTAGAATAAGGTGAAAAATAACAATGCAGAATAAAGTGGAAAAGTTTCTGAAATAGTACAGTACAGGTAAAAAAATAAATTGCAAAATCATAAGAAGTTTGATAGTGAGGCCGAGAGTCCATCTTACTGCACAAGACGTCCGGTCAAGAATATGATAACAATGAGTTTGGTGGTAAGTGCTTTCCTCTAACCCACCCTACAACACACTCCTACCACCACTACTTTATTATTTCCTGTCAGAGTCACCTTACGTACAGATAGTCCTGTACCTGGTGTTAGGGTGTATTCTGAGGTTAGTGTATATTAAGTTCAACAGCAGCTATTCTTCAGATTTGAATGTGGATTGCAGACGGAATTTAAAATACAGCCCTGAGCAATAGTGTTCCTGGAGCTGATTGCAAACCAGACAATGCTGATTACCATTCATTTTGGGTGTCTGGAGTGTGGGTGCGAAGAAGGAGGTGTGAAACTATACGTAATTCAAAGGAAGCATTGTAGATACATTGTAACTATAGAATTGTCCTGTTGTTATCTTTGTTCTTTAGCATATAAAAATGCCATGTGATATTGGGTTGAGAAAGCCTCTTCCTCCAAGAGTGTCTCATTTAGTTTAAGATGTCCGTGGGAGAATGCTGCCGACTGGCACATTCTCGGCTGCAGGAGTACGTGCTGAGGGACGCACTGAAACACGGTGCAGCCACCGCAAGGGCCCGGTGGGGAAGGACCACAGTATAGGTTTCTCCACCCGTGGGAGTGGGAGGGGTCGGTGGGCGGGGAGTATACCCCTCAACAATGATATGCTAAGCTGAACTACTGGAGTGCCACGTGGGTGGCTATAAATACGGATATGTACCGAGTATAATGGAAACGTATGTAAAGGATGAAAAGTTATTGAATGGTTTATTGTATATATTTATTTTTGAATAAAGTATATTTTGAAATTAAAAAAAATAAAACATTTCTGCATCCACTAGCTTCATTGTCTCTCCATTGACTCTGTTCATATTACAACACTAACATCACTTTATGTACATACAATAATACAATACATCTATGTATATAACCTAATTTATGTATTGCTGCATTGGATCCAGACTTGTGTACTAGAAATGACTCTAAACAATCTTGAATCTCAAAATTTTCAGGTTTTAGCTTCTTCCGCCTGATTTGGGGGGGTGGTGCTGGAAGAGGGAATGTTCAGGGTGGGTGGGGTCTATGATTATGTTGGCTGCTTTACTGAGGCAGAGAGAAGTATAGAGAGAGCCCATGATAGGAAAGCTAGTTGTGTCGACAACTCTACAGTTTCTATGGTCACCTGTATAGTGGACACAATGGATTGCAGAAGCATCGATAAACTCCAACCATACCATTGACTTCAGAAGACGATGTATACAGGAGCTAAGAGCCCAACGACATGCAGATTTTTATTCTATTGTTTACTTCAATTGTTAAAAGTTCTTAACTGTGTCTAAGTATCAGATCCATCAATAAAATCACTTAAAGCTTGGTAGGAAACAAGACTTTGCTTCATGTTAAAAGCCTGTCAGTCATGGTCTAAAGGCAGCAACCTCCATATTTCCACCAGCAGAGGCCTATGAGCACAGAGGACCAACAAAATTTCACCTCTGCATCTGGCCCATGTCTAGCATAGTGCAGTTCATTATAGCACACTGAAGCTTAACAGTGAGTGGAGATGCAATTCTTTTAAACTGCAGGTTTAAGCAATGCTCTGATACTGTGGAAGTGATGTTATACTTTTACTTTTAAGTTTTAGTTCAAAGACATATTCTGCACTTCCAGGACAATACACCTTTTCCAACAATTAGAACTTGGCTAATGTCCCCAGACCATTTGGTTGAAATTAACTAAACCCTTCCAAACCCCAGTGATGTCCTCATTGTTGTACTACCATAAATACTGTTTATGTTGTGAGCTTTAAGGAACAAGGAATTTCATTGCACCCTTGGATAATGACAGTACCCTGGGGCAGCACGGTAGTGTCGTGGTTAGCGCAATCCTTTACAGCACTAGCGACCTGGGTTCGATTCCTGCTGCTGACTGTAAGGAGTTTGTAGGTTGTGGGTTTCCTCCAGGTGCTCTGGTTTCCTCCCACACTCCAAAGACATACCAGTTGATAAGTTAATTGGTCATTGTAAATTGTCCCTTAATTAGGCTAGGATAAAATCGGGAATTGTTGGGTGGCACGGCTCAAAGGGCTGATTCCATGGCGAATCTCAATAAGCAAAAATAAATAAATAAACTATTTATTTATCTAACAGCCTGAGTAAAGTTTGGAAAATTAATTCTGAGGCACAACCAGACAACTAATGAAAGACCCAATGCAACAAGCCAAACTCAAAGTCAAGTTTATTGTCCCAGGTACACATACATAATATAGAAGAAACAAATATAATAATAAGTAAATCTTATTCAGTATACTTTATACAGTATACATATATTGAGTAGATTAAAAATTGTGCAAAAGCAGAAATACTATATATTAAAAAAAGTGAGGTAGTGTCCAAGGGTTCAATGTCCATTAGGAATCGGATGGCAGAGGGGAAGAAGCTGTTCCTGAATCGCTGAGTGTGTGTCTTCAGGCTTCTGTACCTCCTACCTGATGGTAACAGTGAGAAAAGGGCATGCCCTGGGTGCTGGAGGTCCTTAATAATGGACACTGCCTTTCTGAGACACCGCTCCTTGAAGATATCCTGGGTACTTTGTAGGCTAGCACAAAATATAGGGGTGACTAAATTTACAACCCTTTACAGCTTCTTTCAGCACTGTGCAGTAGCACCCCCCCCCCGCCATATCAGACAGTGATGCAGCCTGTCAGAATGCTCTCCATGGTACATCTATAGAAGTTTTCGAGTGTATTTGTTGGCGTACCAAATCTCTTCAAACTCCTAATAAAGTATAGCTGCTGTTTTGCCTTCTTTATAACTGCATTGATACGTTAGGTTAAATCCTCAGAGATCTTGATACCCAGGAATTTGAAACTGCTCACTCTCTCCACTTCTGATCCCTCTGTGAGGGTTGGTGTATGTTCCTTCATCTTACCCTTTCAGAAGTCCACAATCAGCTCTTTTGTCTTACTGACATTGAGTGCCAGGTTGTTGCTGTGACACTACTTCACTAGTTGGCATATCTCACTCCTGTACACCCTCTCGTCACCACCTGAGATTCTACCAACAATGGTTGTATTGTCAGCAAATTTATAGATGGTATTTGAGCTATGCCTAGCCACGCAGTCATGTGTATATAGAGAGTAGAGCAGTGGGCCAAGCACATACCCCTGAGGTGCGCCAGTGTTGATTGTCAGTGAGGAGGAGATGTTATCACCAATCTGCACAGATTGTGGTCTTCCGGTTAGGAAGTCGAGGATCCAATTACAGAGGGAGGTACAAAAGCCCAGGTTCTGCAACTTCTCAATCGGGATTGTGGGAATGATGGTATTAAATGCTGAACTATAGTCAATGAACAGCATCCTGACATAGGTGTTTGTGTTGTCCAGGAGGTCTAAAGCCGTGTGAAGAGCCATTGAGATTGCATCTGCCATTGACCCATTGTGGCGATAGGCAAACTGCAATAGGTCCAGGTCCTTGCTGAGGCAGGAGTTCAGTCTAATCATGACCAACCTCTCGAAGCATTTTATCACTGTCGATGTGAGTGCTACCGGGTGATAGTCATTAAGGCAGCCCACATTATTCTTCTTAGGCACTGGTAGAATTACTGTCTTTTTCAAGCAAATGGGAACTTATGCCTGTAGCAGTGAGAGGTTGAAAATGTCCTTGAATACTCCCGCCAGTTGGTTGGCACAGGTTTTCAGAGCCTTACCAGGTACTCCATCGGGACCTTCTGCTTTATGGGGGTTCAGTCTCTTTAAAGACTCTTTAACATTGACCTCTGAGATGGAGATCACAGGGTCATCAGGTGCAGCAGGGATCTTCACAGCTGTGGTTGTATTCTCCCTTTCAAAGCGTGCATAGAGTTCACCTGGTAGTGAAGCATTGCTGCCATTCATGCTATTGGGTTTCGCTTTGCAGGAAGTAATGTCTTGCAAACCCTGCCAGAGTTGCCATGCATCCAATGTTGCCTCCAACCTCGTTCAAAATTGTCTCTTCACCAGTGAAATAGCCCTCCGCCAATGATACCTGGTTTTCTGGTACAGGCCTGGGTCGCCAGAATTGAATGCCACAGGTGCAATGAAATACTTACTTACAGCAACATTACAGGCACATAGCACCAGAGACACAACATTCACCAGAAAACATAAACACAATTTATATAAGGATGCAATTGGAACAAAATAAAATTAATTGTGGTGCAAAGTGGTCAGTGTGTTGCTATGCTGACTTAGAGATGAGGGTTTGTGCGGGTTGGCTCCAGAGCAGAAAGAAAATACTATTCCTGAGCATGGAGGTGTGTGTCGTCAGGCTTCTGTACCTCCTGCCAGCGGTAAATGCGAGAAGATGACATAGCCCATGTGGGGATCTCTGATGAAGGATGGGTTTTAGGCATCTATGATGCCATTTGCAAAATGGCAAGTGAGAAGAAATTGATAATAAACACCTATTTGGATTTGGGGTCATGAGAGACAGACCCTTGCCTAAATGCACAGTTTTGTATAGAAATCATACATGCCGTCACCCAGTCACCTGACTTAACCTGTTAAGTGCAAATGAATAAGTTGTTCATTATGCTGTAATAACAGAAAATAAAGTTCCGCCGGCAGCGTTTTGTTTTGCTACTGAATCTTAAATTTAGCTGCATTTCCGCTTTCAACGGCGAACGGCTTTTTACACGTGAACTGCAGTCGCACTAATGTAGGGGGTGAGGGTGCCACAAATCTCCTCCGTCCTGGTCTGGGTAAGAGGCGTTTCTTGTTATCGGACTGGGGCGGGAGGGTTGGAGCTGTGACTAACAGGCTGCAAGAACCAAAGGAGCCTCGCCAGTGGCTCTGCTCAGATATTCAGGTAAGGTTATCAGGAAGCGGAGGCGAACGCCAGCAAAAGGGAGTAAGAAACTCTGAAAATAGTTAGCAACACGGCACCAGCAAGCAGCAGCCGACGGGCGAGACAGGCTAGAAAGTCAGAATGGAACAAGTGATAGGAGCAGGTATGATCTTTAGGAGCATTAAGTCGCTCAGGTCTCTTTAATGTTGCAGTCTTTTTTTGTGTGGGGGGGATTAGGGTGGCAAGGAGCCGCCGGCCGGAGTTGTAAGGGAGTTGAATTGGGTGGGATCTCTTAAAGACACCGAGGAAAAGGAGGAGCAAAAAGACGGCGCATCCTAGCAAGATCAGCGGTGGCTTTTTACCGTCCGTCCCTTTTGCAAGGTTCACTTCACAGCACCGCCTCACGGACCAGTGGAGACCTTTCTGTTTTAAATGTAATTGCAACTATCTCTTCTAACGTGGGTTAGGAAAGGTGTTGCTAAATAAATACTGTACTCCCTAACATATATATTCTGTACCTAGAAATGGAGAGGAGGGAACAGCCGGATTCTAATCATGCGTCGGCGTTTGCAGAAGGTCAACGCTGGGTGGAGGTGAGTAAACTTTTTAGAAGTTATTTATTATGTTTTAGAGTTCAGTATATTTTCATACTGAAAATATTATATCCGGGAAGTTCGGTGAAAACTCCAAGCGAATTGAGAAACTTAGTCCTAAGTTTTCCAACAGTACCTAAACTGATGCTGAATTTTCTGTGGACGAGCGCTTCTGTGACTTAAGTGAAAAAGACTGTTGGTTATTGATTTCACTCATTGACTGATTAGACTGCAATTCCCCCAAGGACGCATTAATTACTCTTAAGGTATGCGCTTTTTGTGCGTCTAATAGGCAAGGTTTAGGAGTAAACTACGTGTTTGTTTTCGGAAGTAGCCTCTTATTCCTTACTCTTTTTGTTCCGCGGGTTTCGATGTCAAGTTTACTGTGAAGTTAATACTTTGGGAATTAGAGAGAGATCAGTGGGGTGGATTGGAAAACGGCAACATCTGCTTGTTTGGGCTACAGGTCTGAGAAACGCGTAATTAAAGGAAGCTTTCAAAATGTTATTATTTCAGGTAACCGAGGTCATTTGAAAAGGAGGTGATGACTATTTTAGAAGTGATACTCACCTTATTGTTAAATGTAACAAGCTGACTCACTCATGGTCTCCTAGCTCACTATCTATGAGACTTCTAATTCTTTGGCAAGTCAAGTCATAAAGTGACTGTCTTTCCGAAAACCAAAGGGAGTGGAATCTCGATTGCACTTGAATCATGGTTTGGGGCCTCTCCCGTCGAATTGAGTTTCGGGAATTGGACAAGAGTGGTTATTTTGTCTATGCTGGAGGCACCTGCTTTTTGCAATTGAATTGCCTCTCTACCGTTCATAAATAGCCATTGAGCATGACAACACGCCCTTCGGCCCACAAATCTATATTATCAATCACTGATTTTTGTATTAGTCCCATTTACTGTCCCTACGTTTTCTCCAGTTCTACCATTCGTTAGCGAGAGGTGGTCAGTCTGTGGAAACCATTACCACTGATGGCTATGGAGGCCAAGTCATTGGGTATATGTGAAGCAGAGGTTGATAGCTTCTTGGTAAAGAGTAAACGGTTGACATATCTGCCTGAGACCCTTCGTCCGGACCATGTGAAGGGTCTCAGCCCAAAATGTCGACTGTACTCTTTTCCGTAGATGCTGCCTGGCCTGCTGAGTTCCTCCAGCATTTTGTGTGTGTTGCTTTGGATTTCCAGCACCTGCAGATTTTTCTCTTGTTTGTAGGCAGTTTCTTAATTAGTAAAAAGCATCAAAGGTTATGGGGAGAAGACAGGAGAATGGGGTTGAGAGAGATAATAAATTAGCCATGTTGGAGTGGCAGAGCAGACTCAATGGGCTGAACAACTTTGTTCTGCTCCTGTTTTATGGCTCCTCCCCTACACATGAGGCAACTTGCAGTGACTAACTAAACTACCTACCAGCTCATAGAAAAAAAAATAGGTGCAGGAGTAGGCCATTCGGCCCTTCGAGCCTGCACCGCCATTTATTATGATCATGACTGATCATCCAACTCAGAACCCTGCACCAGCCTTTCCTCCATACCCCCTGATCCCCGTAGCCACAAGGGCCATATCTAACTCCCTCTTAAATATAGCCAATGAACTGGCCTCAACTGTTTCCTGTGGCAGAGAATTCCACAGATTCACCACTCTCTGTGTGAAGAAGTTTTTCCTAATCTCAGTCCTAAAAGGCTTCCCCTTTATCCTCAAACTGTGACCCCTCGTTCTGGACTTCCCCAACATCGGGAACAATCTTCCTGCATCTAGCCTGTCCAATCCCTTTAGGATTTTATACGTTTCAATCAGATCCCCCCTCAATCTTCTAAATTCCAACGAGTACAAGCCCAGTTCATCCAGCCTTTCTTCATATGAATGTCCTGCCATCCCAGGAATCAATCTGGTGAACCTTCTTTGTACTCCCTCTATGGCAAGGATGTCTTTCCTCAGATTAGGGGATCAAAACTGCACACAATACTCCAGGTGTGGTCTCACCAAGGCCTTGTACAACTGCAGTAGTACCTCCCTGCTCCTGTACTCGAATCCTCTCGCTATAAATGCCAGCATACCATTTGCCTTTTTCACCGCCTGCTGTACCTGCATGCCCACTTTCAATGACTGGTGTATAATAACACCCAGATCTCGTTGCATCTCCCCTTTTCCTAATCGGCCACCATTCAGATAATAATCTGTTTTCCTATTTTTGCCACCAAAGTGGATAACTTCACATTTATCCACATTAAATTGAATCTGCCATGAATTTGCCCACTCACCCAACCTATCCAAGTCACCCTGCATCCTCTTAGCATCCTCCTCACAGCTAACACTGCCGCCCAGCTTCGTGTCATCCGCAAACTTGGAGATGCTGCATTTAATTTCCTCATCCAAGTCATTAATATATATTGTAAACAACTGGGGTCCCAGCACTGAGCCTTGTGGTACCCCACTAGTCACTGCCTGCCATTCTGAAAAGGTCCCGTTTATTCCCACTCTTTGCTTCCTGTCTGCTAACCAATTCTCTATCCACATCAATACCTTACCCCCAATACCATGTGCTTTAAGTTTGCACACTAATCTCCTGTGTGGGACCTTGTCAAAAGCCTTTTGAAAATCCAAATATACCACATCCACTGGTTCTCCCCCATCCACTCTACTAGTTACATCCTCAAAAAATTCTGAGATTCATCAGACATGATTTTCCTTTCACCAATCCATGCTGACTTTGTCCGATGATTTCTCCGCTTTCCAAATGTGCTGTTATCACATCTTTGATAACTGACTCCAGCAGTTTCCCCACCACTGACGTTAGGCTAACCGGTCTATAATTCCCTGGTTTCTCTCTCCCTCCTGTTTTAAAAAGTGGGGTTACATTAGCCACCCTCCAATCCTCAGGAACTAGTCCAGAATCTAACGAGTTTTGAAAAATTATCACTAATGCATCCACTATTTCTTGGGCTACTTCCTTAAGCACTCTAGGATGCAGACCATCTGGCCCTGGTGATTTATCTGCCTTTAATCCCTTCAATTTACCTAACACCACTTCCCTACTAACATGTATTTCGCTCAGTTCCTCCATCTCACTGGACCCTCTGTCCCCTAATATTTCTGGAAGATTATTTATGCCCTCCTTAGTGAAGACAGAACCAAAGTAATTATTCAATTGGTCTGCCATGTCCTTGCTCCCCATAATCAATTCACCTGTTTCTGTCTGTAGGGGACCTACATTTGTCTTTACCAGTCTTTTCCTTTTTACATATCTATAAAAGCTTTTACAGTCAGTTTTTATGTTCCCTGCCAGTTTTCTCTCATAATCTTTTTTCCCTTTCCTAATTAAGCCCTTTGTCCTCCTCTGCTGAACTCTGAATTTCTCCCTGTCCTCAGGTGAGCCACTTTTTCTGGCTAATTTGTATGCTTCTTCTTTGGAATTGATACTATTCCTAATTTCTCTTGTCAGCCACGGGTGCACCACCTTCCTTGATTTATTCTTTTGCCAAACTGGGATGAACAATTGTTGTAGTTCATCCATGCAATCTTTAAATGCTTGCCGTTGCATATCCACCGTCAATCCTTTAAGTGTCATTTGCCAGTCTATCTTAGCTAATTCGCGTCTCATACCTTCAAAGTTACCCTTCTTTAAGTTCAGAACCTTTGTTTCTGAATTAACTGTGTCACTCTCCATCTTAATGAAGAATTCCACCATATTATGGTCACTCTTACCCAAGGGGCCTCTCACGACAAGATTGCTAATTAACCCTTCCTCATTGCTCAAAACCCAGTCCAGAATAGCCTGCTCTCTAGTTGGTTCCTCGACATGTTGGTTCAAAAAACCATCCCGCATACATTCCAAGAAATCCTCTTCCTCAGCACCTTTACCAATTTGGTTCACCCAATCTACATGTAGATTGAAGTCACCCATTATAACTGCTGTTCCTTTATTGCACACATTTCTAATTTCCTGTTTAATACCATCTCCGACTTCACTACTACTGTTAGGTGGCCTGTACACAACTCCCACCAGCGTTTTCTGCACCTTAGTGTTACGCAGCTCTACCCATATCGATTCCACATCCTCCCGGCTCATCTTTAACTTGTGGTTGGAAGCCCAGTGTTGTCACAGGGAAAACATGCAAACTCCACACAGACAGTATGAGGTCAGGACTGAGATTGTGTCTCTCACACGGTAAGGCAGTAGCTGTACTTGCGCTGCTGTGCCTCCCTTTCTGTATGTATCCTTTGGAGAGTGTTTCTCAACTGTTTCCAGAAGCTGGAGAGTGCTTTTTATTTCTGAGTGAAATGTAGGAATTGAGAGAGCCAAACTGCACAGCAACCTTCCACAAAGAGCAGATAATCTGAGAGCTGTTGTATTTATTTACGGCAGACTAAGAGAACTTTTAATTACAGAACAATTCGATCTCTTCTCTTCTCTTCCCCCCCCACCCCCCACCAATTTTGAGTCTAAAACTAGAGGGCTTGTGTTAAGTTTGTGGTTAGAGGGGTAAGATTTAATAAGAACCTGTGGGGCAAATTCTTCACACAGAGGGCATTGGGTGTTATGAGGCATGCTGCCAGAGGAACCTGCAGAAATGAGTACAGCTATACTGTTTAATTAGCATATAGATAGGTACGTGAATAGGTTGACAACTTGTTTGGCATGAATGACTTGAGCCAAAGGGCCTGTTTCCCTTCTCTGTGGCATTGACATTATTTTTCCCTTAAATCTGTTCTCCCATATTCTTCCACCAACCTAATAAAGGAACAATCTGTAGTGGCCAAGTAACTTACAAGTCAACACGTATTTGGGATATGAGAGAAAACCAGAGTAGGCCACACAGTCGCGGAGAAAACTTGCAAACTCCACACAGATGGCACTGGAGGGCTGGATTAACTCTGATCTCTGGCCTTATAAACTAGTTGTGTATCTTTGCTGTGCCAAGTTGACTTTTCTTTTAAAAAAAAACAAAAAAAAAATCCTTTGGTACAAATTTATTAACCAGAAAGTTTTTTTTTCCAAAAATTTTACCAGAAAAATTCTTGCAGGTCTGCCACTGGAGGGATGTATATGTGTGTTGCTACAAAAAAAAACAAATTTTATGACGTATGTGAGTGATGACAAACTTGATTCTGATATGATTCTCTATTGTGGACTGAGTGGAAAGGGATCAGGGAGAGGTGAGGGAGTGGGAAGCACCAGAGAGAGATTCTGTAATGATCTATAAACCAATGGTGGAATCAGGTGACCTTTCTTGGAGTCTCAGAGCTGGGTGTGTCTGAACTGCACCACCTCCTGTTCCTGATACTACTCCTCTGCCACCTGTCCCACGCTGCTCCACCCTTGCCATTCCCAACAACCTCTGTTCCTGGCAGATTTCTGCAGATCTGCAGATGCTGGAAATTCAAGTAACACACAAATGCTGGAGGAACTCAGCAGGCCAGGCAGCATCTGTGGAAGAGTACAGTTGACATTTCTGGCCGAGACCTTTCAGCCAACTTGCTCTCTGCTTCACGTTAACAAATACAGTACTGATCAAAAGTGCGCTATCAATCTAATATATATACCTATCTAAGATTTTTGCACAGTAGTCTGTATTAGGATAACCTTACCCCTCTGTTTGTAGTCTCTTCCAGCCCCATAACTGAAAATCTGTTCTTAAGTTATTGATTTTGACTTCCAGTGCAGTCTGTGATTCTGTCTGTAATATCTACGTTCACCATCAATTCCTTCCTCCACCATTTCACTCATGCAAAAATAAGCATTAGATAACCTTCTGTGAGACTCGTCATCATCAGGTGCCATGCCCAGTTTGAGCTTTGACTGTCATGGCCCACACACTCCTGTTTCAGGTCAATTCGATCAATTCATTGGTAGTCATTTCCAGTTCTCTGGCTGCTGTCTCCATCATCATTTGTCTTTGCCTTCCTTTTGTTTTCTTCCCTTCAATCTTTCCCATAATTACCGTGAGATTAAATTTCCTAAATGTCACTAGGTTGCCCCTTGGATCTATTTTTACAGATGCCTGTAAATCAATTTTGTCCGTAAGTCAGAAAATGCTTTTTTTAAAAAAAAAGTCACTTGTTGTGACTGTACCTCCCACTCGCTTGCAATGAATGGCATCAACAATACCCAAGACTAATAAGAAAGAAGAATTCCTAAATTGGGATTTTCTGCTTTTCATTGGAAGGAATATTTATACCTGACAAGGTTTTAGAATTTAATATTTTTTAGAAGTTGTTTGTATGAAGGTTTGTCTGTAAGTCGGATATTGTTAACACAGGGGTGACCTGTACTTCTGAAGCCTTGGTGTCTTGCTTGAAACTTCAGTTTCTAAGATGGCTAAACTCTTACCTGTTCATTGGACGTAAAAGGAAGCACATTGATGAGCTGCTGCTGATACACAGCTCCAGTGAATCAGTTTTGATCCTGACCTGCACTGCTGTCTGTGTGGCATTGGCACACGTTCCCTCGGGCTCTCCAGTTTTCAACTGTAGTCCAAAGTGCAGGTTTAATATCATTGGTATATGTCGTGAAATTTGTTATTCTGTGGCAGCAGTACAGTGTAATAGATAAAAGATGTAGAAGTTATAATTTAATCTGAAATGCAAAAAATGAGCCAAAATATTGAAGTAGTGTTCGTGGGTTGGTTATTTAATCTGTTCAGAAATCTGATGGAGAAGGAAAATAAGCTGTTCCTGAAACATTTAGTTTGTATTTTCAGGCTGCTGTGCCAACTCCTTGATGGTAGCAATGAGAAGAGGGCACATCTTGAGTGATGGGAGCACTTAATGATGGATGTCGCATTTTTTTTTTGGAAATATTGCCTTTTGAAGATGAGCTGAATGTTGGGGAGGCTAGTCCTTATGAGCTGACTGAATTTACAACCCCTGCCTTGCTTTCCAGTGGCCCGCCATATCAGCCAGTGAATTAAAATGCTCTCCACAGAACACTTGTAGAAATTTGCTACTCTTTTGGCGACATGGCAAATCTCCTCAAACTTCCAATGAAATATAGCTGCTTTGTAATTGCATCAGTATTTTGGACCAGGTTAGGTCTTTGGAGATGTTGAAACCCAGGAAGTTGAAACTGCTCACTCTTTTCACTGCTGATCCCTTGATGCGGACTGGTGTGTGTTCCCTCAGCCTCCCCCTCTTGAAATCCATGATCCATTCCTTGGTCATACTGACGTTGTACACCTCCTTGTCACCACCTGAGATTTTGCCAACAACAGACAGTGTCAACTTACAGATAATGTTTGAGCTAATCACACACTCATGGACGTAGAGAGAGTAAAGCCAAGGCTAGCACACATCCTCAAGGTGCACCTGTGTTGAATGTCAGTGAAGAGATGTTATTTCCAATCTGCACTGACTGATTAATTGATAACTGTCAATCACCACTAGACTAGGTTGGGTGATAATGAGCATGCATGTAATTTATTGAGTTACGTGGAACAAGTAGAGGAATTTAACTGATGTTGCTTTGAGAGTCAGCATAGACTCAAAGAACTGAATGGCCCTTTTCCTTGTCATGCGGAGATAAAAACTAGACTGAGTTTAGTTACTCCACCATTGGCTGCCATGTCTCCCTTTTTCTGGTCCTTCTGCTTCTTCAGTTCCCCTTCATCCTTTAATGCACTTATTCCTTTAGTCGAATGTATCTCTTTAACCAAGCCACCGTTTTTTTTTACACTAGAATATCTCATTTTGTACTTGTCAGTATTCTCCCTTGGAATGTTCATATGAGGCATCCTTTGGATGAGTTTTGTAGTGTATTTAATATTTCAGTAATGCTTGAGTAATAGTTAAATATATTTGATTAAGCATTCGTTTACCAAATTCTTTGTATGTAAGAAGAATGTGAATGTACGTGAAAGAAAAAGAAACTAAGTAGACAAAACATATCCTGGCTCCTGTGTTTTTCTTTCAGTTAGTTTGCGGAGTTACAGAACTTAATAGTGGCGACCAGAAACTTTTAAAATGAACCTGCGGTAACAACCTACCTGTTGAAGTGCAGCTCATATTTTGGAGGGAAGAGAGAGGTTTGAGATTTTTATTTTTAAAAAGGCAGCAAATGGATGAAATTTTAAAAACAATGAGTACAGCCACAGCAGTGAGTACTGAATGATAAAAATTTTTTTTTAAAAGCGGAAATGTCTGGCTACATTGGGAAGATAAACAAGTTCGATTGCACAATAGATAATTGGATGATGTATACTGAACAAATAGAACAGCATTTTGAAGCAAATAAAATCACCGATGGAAAAACAGGTGTCAGTATTGCTGGGTGCAATGGGTGGAAAAGCATTCAGTTTACTTAAAGTTCAGCTGCTCCAACCAAACCAGCTGAAATGAGCTTTGCTGATATCGTGAATGAAATGCAGGAACATTTAGAACAAAAAGCTTTGATTGCTGAACATTACAGGTTTCATAAGCGGAATCAAGAGGAAGAGAGTCCATTTCAGCTGGTGTGGATGAGTTGAAGAAATTCTCTAAGTATTGTTAATTTCCTCCCCCCCCCCCACCTTACCAGCATGAAAAAGAGAAGAAGCAAAACTCATTAAACCCCCAAATCCCTTCCTTGCCTGCAGCAAAAAAAAGCCACAAAAATGATCTTCTATACATAGCAACAGTGAAAGTAGCACCAAATCCCTAACCTCTCCCATGCACAAAAGATTAACAGATCACCCACCTGCTAATTGACCCCATGAAAGAAAACACCAAAAACTGAAGGAAACCAATATAAAGTGCTGTCCAATAATCACATAACTCTCAGATTATGGGGTAGGGTAGTGTCCTTTTGCTGCATATGAGGAGACCAGCCACATGAACTCAGACCTTCAGTAAAGAGTGACGTCTAGGCTGAACACCACCTACCTGGGGCAGAATGCGCTGAACTGGATCCTTGTGCTGTCCTGTTGCCGAATGCGCCGATTTGGCTGCTGACTGTCTCGTGCCCAGCCATCGCTGACGCCCTCCACATTCACCTCAATGCTTCAGTCTTCCTCGCCACTTCGAGATGGAGTCATTCATGATCTGACGCCTCAACTCTGGTCTTTTCCACGAGTCAGCTTGTGTTCTTGGACCTTTTCAGCGCATCCCCCCCCCCCCCAATCTGCACGATGCAGCTCTTCAGACCCAGAGAGTGCTAGATTCTTCAATTGAGAATCAAACTACGTCACAGGCTTCAACAGTTTCTGTAACACAAACAAAACAGAAAGTGTAAGCAGAGGGCATAGAAAGAGTGAAATAATTGGAAAGTTTTACTATCTGGAAGATCACACCCATGGAATCGTTGTTTGCTGGCACCATCTTGATTGGACTAGTTGAGAAGCTTCTTCTCAAGGACTGGTATTCCAGAATACTTGGTCAGTGACAATTGACTAGCTGATTCTTGAGCAGTTTTAGTCATTCCCGAAAATAAATAAATTAAGATGTATTACATTTGCATTGTACCACCCAGCTGCAAAATGTCTCAGCAGAAAGGGTTTGTCCAGAGTCTGTAAGGAACACACTGTGAGCAATGTCAGCAGAACACACTATAATGACGCTGAATCAGAATCTCGCCAATTTCCTCCTTGCATATCGCAGTGAAGCACACACCACAGCCAACTACACTGTTCCTGGGTCGTCCCTTGCCTTCACAATTGCATCTCCTCAAACCCAATCTCAGGAGTGTGCAGGACAAACAGCTGAGGCAAACTGAGTGCTCCTGAAACAGGAGATTTGATGTTTCAATCCTGGACAAGCAGTCCTGGCGAGGGACTACAGATCAAAAGTGGGTACTTGGAAAGATTAAGGACAGAACTGGACCACTCTCCTGCACAGTGGAGATCGTGTCTCATGAGATCTGGAGACGGCACATCGATTAGTTCAGGAGAGCAGAGTTAAATTTATTTACTTATTATTTTTTTTTAGAGAAGAACTGTGTCCGGAGCTGTCAGAACCATTTTCTGCAATCCAAGTCAACTCCTTCAATCACCATGGAGGAATGTTGTATAGTTAATATTTCAGTAGTATTTTAAATATTTGATTAAGTGTTCTTTGTTTACATAATTATGTGTTATATTTAAGAAGTCTGTGAATGGCATGCATTATTATTACTCCTGCACATCATATGTGAGTGCCTTGCTGAAAAAGAAAGTAGACAAAACATCCTGGTACTTGTGTTTTTTCTTTTGATTAGTTTCTGGAGTTATAAAACGTAACGTGTGCTTTTTTTTTGTCACATTGTTGTCTTCATTTCAATGAAAGATGTTAATTGTGGTGCTTAGAGGCCTTGTGTAGCAAGGCTGTAGCAGTGACAGTCTGCTGGAGGGACTTAAATGCGTCGAGCAGCACCAGTAACAGGAGATGGAGAGCAATTGTTTTGTGATCACTCCCTGCGTGCGGCTTGAGTTCTTGAGTGGATTGTTTGTTGCAAACAAGAGAAAATCTACGGATGCTGGAAATCCAAGCAGCACACACAAAATGCTGGAGGAACTCGGCAGGCCAGGCAGCATGTATTTATTTAGGTGATTAGTATTGTGCAGGTTGATTTTAAGAACCGAATAGTTCAAAGGAAGGAGCTGTTCTTGAGCCTGGCAGGTGGATGTGGGGCGTGTATTGGATGAAATCAGTGTCGAATTAATGTTACTTGGTGCTTGAGGTCAGTGACTCCATGGGCCAAAGGACCTTCTCATGTGCTGCATGACTCCAATCTTATTTTCTGAAGCATAGCCACTGTTTCGTTGTAAGAAAGAATTTGCACATAGCAAGCTTACAGACAGTGGTGTAACAGTCCCAGCTGATCTAGTTTTCAGTAACATTGATAAATGATGATACTAGGCTGAACATCTTGACTTCTTGGACAAAAGTGTGACAAGCTCTTTCTATGAACATCCAAGAGCAGATGAGGCCACAATTTAACATTATTCAAAAGGTGGTAGCCCTGACAGCACAGCACAAGAACATCAGCTTAGATTTTTGTTCTGGTTGCAAGTCCACGGCCAATTCTGACTGGCAAGAGAGTGTTACCAATTACCCTTGGCTGGCACACACTGGAATGCAGAACTCACTTCCAATTTTCCACAGGGACAAAGAGCTAATTCATGTGATGTCTCAGTTGAGCTTATTCACAGCACACTTCTAAGTTTGTAGTTCATTGAGTTCAAGGTAAAGTTGTGAGGCAAAAATGTTGCCCAGTTTCACCTAGCTTAACCTAAAGTATTGAGGCCAGCTGCTATGTTCCTACCACCACTGATGTTAGCTGGTTTAGTGTCGAACAGTGCTGTAATGGATGAAAGAGCAAAGTAACGCTGGAAATTTTCAGTGGGTCAGGTAGTACTGGGGAAGAGAGGCAGATAGTTGCAGCTTGATGTAGAAGACCTTCTCTTTAATTTGTCAACGTTTAAAAGTGAGCAGGTTCTAAGTAGAATGGTAAGGAAATAAAGGCAAGGACTTTAGAAGGTAGGAGTGATTGAAAGACCAGATGCACTGGGGAAGACAGAAGGCAGTTAGATAAATATAACAACAAAAGGAGAGGCTTGCCACAAGTGTCCAGATCCTCTCCAAGTTATGGCAGTGTCCTGTTCTGGTGAACTGTTCATAACCCAAGCAAATGCATCCCACTGGTCTCCCAAATGCTTGTGGGTATAGGCTTTCTGTAAGTCAGGTGTTCGTACACTGGGGAGAACCTGTAAATGGGTATAGAGTTAACATTTCATCTTTTAAAGAATGAGTAATCACAGTTCAAAAACTTTAATGTAAATTTAATATGACATTATGTATGTACCTTGAGGTTCACTTTCATGCAGGCATTTGCACAAAATTACAAAAAGATATACGTAGACTGACAAACCAATATGCAAAAGACAAAGTCAGCAAAAAAAAAGTAATACTGAGAACATGAGTTGTAAAGAATCCGTGAAAGTGAGTCTGTAGGCTATAAAATCAGTTCAGAGTAGTGAGTGAGCCTCATGGTTGTAGGGTAACATCTGTTCCTGAACCTTCTGTATCTCCTGCCCAATGGTTGTAGTGAAAAGAGCCATTGTAGTCAGATGCCGTATCTTGGAAGGGGTTAATATGTATTTATTTGAATACAGCATTCATAAGACTGAGATTGACTGACTGGGCAGAAGGCAAGTGGTCCTTTTCAGGATGGCTGCTGGTGACTAGTGGAATCCTACAGGAGTCAGTGTTGGGAACACTGCATACCACTAACATCATTGACAGACTAGCAGGCATTGCTCCCCCAGAGATCCGAAGACACACTGCAACAAAAATTGAAAAAGGTAAACAAAATTGGGATCCACGGCACCCACTACATCCTCACGTGCCAGTTTCCAACCGCCTAAAATCAAGGGAAAAGCTTTGTTACAGTGGAGGAACTACCGCACGGAACATCCCCCCCAAACATACAGGATTGACCTCTGGCAACAAACAGAAGCCAGAACCCCACCAAACAATACAGTGCAAGATCCCACAGAAATGTTGCCAGACGGGCCACTGCTTGACAGACAGAAGTGGTACACTCTCAACAGAGCGAGAGTGGGAGTTTGTAGGCTGGGAGACTATATGTTGAAGTGGGGTTTAAAGACCAGCGAATCCTGTGAGTGTGGCGAAAGGGTGCAGAACATTGAACACGTTCTGCTCAACTGCCCACTCTCACCTGATTTAGCTGACACTGACCTGCTCAACATCAACCAAACAACACTAGAATGGCTGGTTGGCTGGTGTGACAAGCTATGATGATGATATCACTATATACATTAATGACCTGAATAAAGGAACTGATGCCATTGTGACCAAGTTTGAAGATGACGTCATGTTGGCTGGAGAGACAGATAGTGTTGTGGAGGCAGGAAATCTGCAGAAGGACTTGGGCAGGTTAATGTAAGAGGTTGTAGGAAAATTTGGGGTTGTGCACTTTTGTATGGAGAATAAAGGTGTAGACTATTTTTCTAAGTGGGGATAGAAATTATGCAAAAGGGCTTGGGAGTCTTAGTTCAGGATTCCCATGAGGTTAACTTGTATGTTGAGTTGGTAGTAAAGAAGGCAAAAGCAATGCTAGCATTCATTCTGAGCAGATTAGAATAGAAAAGGAAGGATGTATCTCTGAGTAACAAACTCACAAATTGCTAGAGGAACTCAGCAGGGTGGGCAACATCCATAGAAAGGGATAAACAGTTGATACTTTGGGCCAAGACCCTTCATCAGGACTTGTATTGAGGCTTGAGGTGGGGGTCAAACTACTTTTAGAATATTGTGAGCAATTTTCGGTTCTGTATCAAAGGAAAGGCAAGTTATCTATGGTGGGGGTCCAGAGGAGGTTCACGAGAATGATCCTGGGGATGAAAGGCGTAATGTAGGAGGAGCATTTGATGGCTTTGGGACTGTTTTTGAAGGAATTCAGATGAATAAGTTGGAGTCTTACTACAGAATAGGTTGGATAGAATCAACATGGAGAAGATGTTTGCATTAGTTAGAGACTCTAGCATCCAAGGGCACAGGCTCTAGATGAAGGCATGTCCCTTTTACAAATGAAACGAATGGGAATAGCTTTAGCAAGAGCCACAGTGGGATTTGCTGTCTGTTGTGGAGGCCAACTCCTTGGGTGTATTTAAGATTGGTAGGTTCTTGATTGGTAAGGAGGTTTAGGGATGGGGAGAAGGCAGGAGAATGGGGTTGAGGAAAAATGGTCAGCCATGACTGAATGGCAGCACAATCTCAGTGGGCTAGTGGACCTAATTCTGCTTCTGTATCTTATGGTCTAGTGGCACAGTGGGGTTTTGCCCACCTTAGTCGCACATATATCAAGGTTGAATAGTGTTGAGGTGTGACATTTTAGCATTAGACCTTTTCAGTCGTACGTGATTTCCACAGCCATTACACTGTAACATCAAGATGATACCACACATAGACAATATGCAATTAGAAATTGTGCCATTAACTAACCTCAAAGATCCCAAAATCTGAGTAAAAGTGCTTAAAGGCACACAAAAGGGATGGGGTGGGAGAAAGGAAAAGGGTTAAGAAGGCTACGGAAAACTTAGACTTTTAAATTGGATTTAGAAAATAAATGACAACCTTTACATTCCAGTGCACAAAGTTATGCACCAGAGTACTCATCCATTAAATCTCATTATAATATAATAGTTGAGATTGTACATGCCATTGGCTGCATTGCAAATGCATTCCATGAATTTTGGAGTCAAAAGGTTAACCAGTTGATAATTCCAGTTTCAGGATGCAAGAGGTACTATTATTTTTTTGTTCTGTTTTTAAAAAAAAAGACCAAAATAATTTGCTGAATTATCTCTATTCACCTCTTTTAAAGTCCAGATAGAATGGATCTTGAGCTACTTGTCCCCCTTTTCACATGTGAAGCAGCTCACCAGTTCAGTGCTGACCATCAAGCACTTTGCATTGATCCATTTTATCCTCCCCATGTTCCCAACAACTTCCCTTGGTTTATATAAATCATGCCACATTAGGGGGAGTTTATGGTGGTCAGTAAACCTACTACCAGAGCATCGGAAGGAAACCCACATGGTCATGGGGAGAACATGCAAATTGCACACACGGACTCTAAAGCCCCTGGTTTAAGATAGCACTGGTGAAGCTCAGTGACTACTTATTGGCAGCAAACAAAACAAAGGACTCAAGTAAATACTTTTTAAATCACACTTTTTCTGGTAAACGATTACTGTAAACGATGGCCTGTGACTTCCCTTTTTGGAGTTGAGCCTTTGAGCCGCCTGCAGGACCTGGTATTTTTGCAGTGTGAACTAAAGTCTCAGAGGTGCAGTATGGCGGCTCGAACTCAGATGGTGGGGTTTGTTCGACTTTGTACTCTGAACTTTGTGCCATCGTACCACTCCAGATTGCTGGATGTAATGCCATTTGGGGCATTGCAGTAATGATGTGAATTAACATAGCAAAATGCAAGTCATTCCTCAGAGCGAGCCAAAAGGCTTGAGGGGAGAATAATATGCATAGATTAACTAGACTTTTACCATTTAGGAATATGCATTTGCTTAGCAGAGTGAAGTCACAATAACCCAGAGCTGTTCGTGTGATAGCTGTATCTAAACTCTGCAAGTGGTGACTTGAATTAAAATGTTTGCAATTTGCGATGGATGCTTTGACAATTGTTCTAAAGTAACATTAAACTTTACACAGCAGAATTTGTAGCATTTATAGCACAGTTGTAACAAAGATATTGATGTTCCGTTCTCTATTTTCTGTGGTTGTTTCCTCCCTCCCCCCCGCCCACTGAATTCCAGTTTATGCACGGTCTTTAGTTAGAAATCCAAATTTACTCTCCATGGCATGGTGTAGAAAACTTGTGAACTCATCAGTTGAATTACCATTTTTTTTTCTTGCTGTCTCTATACATGATGGTTTTTCCTTTTAGCATGTCCTAATTTTAATTTTTATATGTAATCTACTCAGTAGCCACTTTAAGTACTTCCTGTGCTTATTAAGGTGGCCATTGAGTGCATATTTGTGGTCTTGTGTTGTAGCCCATCCACTTCAAGGTTCGAGGTGTTTCACGTTACGAGATGCTCCTCTGCTACCACCTTTGTTATGTATGGTTATTTGACGCACTGTCACCTGTCTGCTTGAACCCGTCTGGCCAGTCTCCTCTGACCTCTCTCAGTAACAAGACTTTTTTGCCCACAGAACTGTCACTCACTGAATGTTACATTATTTTTCGTACCATTTCCTGCAAACTCTAGAGACTGCTGTGTCTTAAAATCCCAGGAGATAAACAGTTTCTGAGCTGCTCAAACCATCCCATCTGGCACCAACAATCATTGCACAGACAAAATTACTTGGATCACATTTCTTCCTCATTCTGATGTCTGGACTGAACAATAACTGAACCTCTTGACTATGTCTGCATGCTTTTCTACATTGAGTTGCTGCCACGCAACTGGCTTATTAGATATTTGTATTAATGAGCAGATGCGCTTAAAGTGGCCACTGTATAACTCACCAGAAGTTTTTATTGGTAGGTAATCATAAACAGCTGGTTTAATTGTTTTAACACGTAACATTGAGTGAATGATTATAAAATCAAACTTCTACATGATTTTGGAATTTTCAGCTGAAATTTTGTGCTCTAAAAACACGAGCTATGTTTGGAGAGATTTTAAGTGCTTCAGAAGTGATAGTGCTCTTGGGCAAAGCACTCTTTAAGTTAAACATTCCTTCACAAGTTTTCTATTAAATTGTACTTCCAGAGGACCATAACCTGAAGTGGCAGCAATTCTGAATTGGCACAAGGAGGTGCATTAAATTTTAAAGCTGAATGTTTAGAAAGAATGGGTTAGCTGTTTCCTCTTCAAGGTATAAGAATTTGGCTTCTCAGTTTTTCCAGCTGAGTTTTTGTTGCCAGCTTGAGTACAGTGGTGGAGTGAAACAAATGTGCAAGTTCAAAGCAGGACCGTTAAAATGCTGCTTTTTTTTTTGTGACCTTAATTCAGTTTCCAAATTTAAAATGTATCAGACTAAGCTTAATTAAGGTTTAATATTTAATATTTTTACCGCTTCACCCCTTATGACATTGCTAGTTAACTTTAAACAAATACCATCTTCCAAATCTACTTGCATGATCATTTGCCACTTCTCAGCTTTACAGACCTATTGAATTTACTATTAATCTTTGTTGAACTTCCACAGTTGTGAAGTTGCCCTTGTGGTTTTGTCTTTTCCTGCTGTCCAGCTGGTATGGGTTATTGTATGTTCTTCTGATGACTCAGATTTACTATTGGAGTTGAACGTCAGAAGTGTCCCAGGGACTTGTGTTTGTCATGGTTGTAAATTGAGGAGAGTAGACCAGCTCACTGCTGTCTTTGAACAAATCAGAACTCTTCCAGAATGTGCAGATACACTTAAGACTAATAGAATCTAGTGTGTGCATTGTTGGTGTTGAAATTGTGGTTTGAAGTTTTCCTATAGTGCAACAGCAATATTTCTATCATACAAAACTCTCCCTCCCTGTGTCTTTCTCTTATATTTTCCAGGATAAATTTTCTTAAGAATGAATATGACTATTCCAGCCTAGAGTGAATAATTTTAATATTAGTGTTTGAAATGGCATTAGTGTTTGAAGGGAATTTCTCCGTTTGTATGCACTGTTCCCTGATCTCACTCCAGAAACACTTGGCTCTGAGTTTCAGATTCCACTTCTAATCTTGGGCTTCTGAACAAGGAGAACTCCTTCCTGTGTCAATCAAAATTAGTAGGTCCCCTTAACATCTTAAAAATCTTATTCAAATCAGCCCTTCATAAATTCCAACAAATACAATCTCTAGAACTAAATCTTAAAACTAATCCTTGCAGTTTGTTTTATTCTGGTAAGTCTGCTGGATTCTGTCCAAGTCAATTTATTCATCAGAGTTGTAGTCTAGATAGCGCTCCATTGATTTGAGGATTGGATGTATTATAACTGTAATGTAACTTGTGCATCTTCTACCTCGTATAGAAGATATTCTATTAGCTGATTTGATTATTTTCTCCCATTTCCATTTTATTCATCCATGTACATGGCTGCTAAACCGGTTTAGTTCATCATGATTGGAAGCCAGTCCTGGTCACTTGTGTTGTACAGAGGTGCAATGCATGTTTATGTATCAACTCTGCTTCTGAAATTTAGTACAGAGTGAAATTAAGAACACCATTCACTCCCTCCTGAGTTCTTGATTTACAGTGTTTATTAAATACTTTGTTCTTTTATAGGTTCAATTATTTGATGGCCTCATAATTGCCTTCAAAGAAATCTTATGTCATAATGAATAGTACAATCATAGTGAATCGCATGCTTAATTAATACTTAGCAGTGTTAGCTGATGGTTGAGGTATGTTAGCAGTCCTGACGAAGGGTCTCGGCCCAAAACGTCGACTGTACCTCTTCCTAGAGATGCTGCCTGGCCTGCTGCGTTCACCAGCAACTTTGATGTGTGTTGCTTGAATTTCCAGCATCTGCAGATTTCCTCGTGTTTGAGGTATGTTAGCACTTAGGTTAAAGATGGCAGTTAGACCCACATTACTGCTCCTGTATGACATCCAGTGCCTACCAGAGAAAAACTGCTGATGTGTTGCTTGAGTAGATTCTTCCCAAGCAGTCAGCAGGAAACAGCAATATCTTACTGAACCTGAACAGCTTTTTGCAATAATGTGATAACATCTCCAACTGAGACTTTTTTCAGAACTGAGAGCAGTGAGCCACTCTTTCAATTGTATTTAGTACAAAGTCAGAAAAGCGCTGTGTTATCATGCACTGACTCTATCACATGATCTTCAGCTATCTTCTGACAATCACATGCAGCAAGTAAGAGATTCAGTACAGTGATGGTATTCAGCAAAGATATTAAACTTCAGCTGAAATTAGATTGACAACTGTGACATTTTTGATATTTGTACTCTGTGCAGGTGGTTGAGTTCAAATTTGTTGTTTTAAAGCAGCAATGACTAATGCAAGTCAACCAATGACTAAGACTAGTAAATAGTCTGCTGTAGTTTAATTTTTTTTTACTTTAATGTTGAATTTTTTTTGATGCATGGGAGTTCAGTGCTGTAGGGGAATATTTGTAACAGGCCCTCGTTTCCTGATGCAGAAATTAGGCATGAAAGGTTTTAATTGCTTTAGGTTTCTTTACAGCTATTACAGAGAATGTGTTTCAAAATTGGATCACTTTTTTTCTGGACAAAACAGCTGAAAACTGACTTACTGAAGAATAAAAAGTGCTAGTGACACAGAAATGGGAAATTTGAACTCTGCAGAATTTGCAAAGAACTGTTCAGAAGAGCAACAGGACCTTCAGCCTGCAATGACTGCACCAGCCATGATGCCAGATTAAATTCCTCACACCTCCCTGCTCATGGTCCATATCCCTCCATTTCCTGCATGTTCGCAGTACCTCTTAAAAGTCACTATTGTAAATGCTTCCAGCATCCAACCTGGCAGCAAAATGTTACTGGCACCTCCCATTCACCTCTAGTATTTGGTATTTCCACTCTGTGGGAGAAGACTTTATGCTATTTTAAAAACCTCAATCAGGGGTCCCCTTGGCTTCCGATGTACCAAAAAAGAAATAATGCAAGTGAGCGTAATCTCTCCGTATGGCTAATTATAGCCTCATGTCTGAAGTTCCCTCAGAAAGACTTTAACTTCCCAATGCAGTCTCGACATCAGAGTTGTCCATATCATATGCTGCTGGGACACCACTGTGAATAACAAACACCGTGTTCTGCTAAATCACACAGGTATTCCCAGGGCTAAGGGTTGCAAATTAGCACGTTCAGAAGTCCAAAACTAGCAAAGCCAATGTGTGAACTGCAGATTGCCACAGATCACATCTTGTTGGGTATCAACCTGGAGGTCTGCAGATTGTCTGGAGGGATATCGGGTATCCTTGACATCTCTGCTCCTCCCACAGTTCCGGAGACGGTGGCTGGCCACCTTTTAGAATAGTGTCTCAGTGACACACAGGTACGACTAAAACTGAAACTTGAAGATCATTATTCACCAAAATGCAAATTAAAAGTTTACATTTGACACACCCTACAATATTTGGTATTGGTTTACTCTTGTCACATGTTCCAAGGTAGTGAAAAGCTCTTCTTTGCATGCTAACCAGGCAGTTCAAGCCAGACCAAGGTAGTACAAAAGAAAAGTAAAATGTAGAATATATTGTTCCAGCTACAAAAAATAAATTGCGGTGCCGATAAATAATATAAAGTGCAAAATTGATCAGGAGTTCACCTTCAGTGTACGAGAGGTCCCGTTAAGAGTCTGATTACAAAAGGATACAGCAAGCCTGGTGGTATGTGTTAACAAGCTTTATCTGCTGATTGACGGTGGGGGTGGGGTGGAGTGGGTTGAAAAGGGAGGATGACGTGGGTGGGAGAAGTCCTAAATTATTTTGGCTGCTTTTCTGAGGTGGTAGGAAAAGTAGATAAATTCAGTGGTTTGTATGATGGTCTTTGAAGTAAGACCATTGGTGTGCTTTCTTGGTTGTGGCATCATTGTGGCTGAACCATAGTGGATTGTTGGTGATGTTTGCACCTAAGAACTTGAAGCCTGAAATCATCATCACCACTGAGAGGGGAGTGTCCCTGATTCCAACTTGTATGCTTTGCTGACTCTGAGGAAGAGTATGTTGTCCAGGCACCACACCACTGTGCTGTCTATCTCCTTCATCTCATCATTGCTTGAGATCAGGTCTGCAGCAGTGGTGGCATCTGCAAATGGAGTTCAAGCAAAATCTGGCTGCGTAGTCATGAGTGTATAGAGAGTGTGGTAAAGGACGGAGGGTGCGGTCTCGTGGACACCAGTATTGAGGATAATTGTGGAGGAGGTGCAAACCAATCTGCTGGAGGAACTTTGGGTTGAGCAGCATCTGTGGGAGGAAAGAAATTGTCGACATTTTGAGTTGAAGCTCTGCATCAGGACTGGGAGTCCATCTTGTGCTGAGATCCACCAGTAGATTGTTCCTCTGAAGTCTAGCCTTTGCTGTTTCTTGTGCCTCTGAGTTGCCATTGTGGATTAGAGATTGCCTGGCCTTGCTGATTGTAGTCTGTTGGTCGGGAAGTTGAATATCCAATTGTAGAAGGGAGAGCAGAGTATGTATGGGAGATGAGTTTGTCTGCAATTATTAATTGACGGTAGAGCTGTAGTCAGGGAGTCTAACTTGCGTGCTTTTTGTCGTCCAGATGTTTCGGAGGTGAGGATGATGGCATCTACCATGGACCTGTTTCAGTGATAGGTTGAATTGTCTTGGAGGCTGGATGCTTATCATTACCAGTGTCTTGGAGTACTTCATGAAGCTAGATGTCAGAGCCACCTGGCAGTAGTCACTTAGGCACATTACCTTTTGCTTGTGGTTAGCACTGTGATGATGGTGGTCATTTGGGAACCTTGGACTGGTGTAGGGAGAGGTTGGTGTCTATGAATACTCCTACTAACTAGTCCATGCAGGATCTGAAGACCTGGCTGTGGACTCCATAATGGGCCAATCACTTTCCATTGGTTTGCTCTTGGGAAGACTGATCTGATGTCTGGAATGTTGACCTTGGAAGCTGTTGTGTCAACGATTAAAGATCAGCTTTAATTGGTAGGGTTGGTAATGTCATTTCACTAACCTTCTGTTCAAAATGAGCATAGAATGGATTGAACTGATCATGGAGGGATGCGATGTTGCCAGTAATAACTGCCTGACTTCGCTTTGTAGCCAATTATAGTAGAGAAGCCTTGCCATAATCAACACGTAGTTTGTGACAGGCTTTTATTTTGCATTACATTTAAAGCTGAAATAAAAGCAACTTGTAAACCAATGACTTGGATTGGAAAAATGTGTTAGAGACGTACACTCAGTGGCTACCAGCCTCTGGCATCATCTTAGACCAGCTCTTATCACCACCTTTGGCAATGCCATTTTCTTCACCCAGCCTAACTCTTCAAACTTTCATTCTCAGCCACCCTCTCAGAGCTTGTATATGGTTTTACATTCGTGATGCATTGAGCCATCTGCAGTGTGGCAAAATTACTATAAAATTCCTTGTTATTGTACAGGATGAATCAAGCTAATGTGATGTTTGTGCTATAGGCCCACGTGAGTGCTTCCATTAAATTTCAAAGATCAAAGTAAATGTATTATCAAAGTACATAAGTTACTACATACAAACCTGAGATTCATTTTCTTGCATACTCAATAAATCTATAATAGAATAATGACCATAATAAAATCAGTGGAAGACCACATCAACTGCCGGTGTTAAACCAGTGTGCAAATGACAAACTGCAAATGTGTACCACCCAGTTTTCGTTGGACCAAACATGGGAAGGGTACAAAGGTTGTTGTGGATTTGTTTATATTTTCAAAACATGATTTAGTCATACGTGTCTTGAATAAAATCAGTATACATCTTCCATACACTTCCATTCAATACACTGTCATATAATATGCCAATACCAATTAAGTTTCCTCTTTAAATAACACACCACTGAAGTGTTGAAGAGGACACAAGCCCTCAGTGTCCAGTGGAGGAGTATCCCCTTCCTGTGGTCCTTTTCCACAGCGCTGGCCACACCGAGCTTCAGCACAGCTCTCTCGCCGTATTCCTTCCTGCTCCTTTGAATGTGCGAGTCTCCAACATCTGCTTATGGATGTCATCGTGCACTGAAAGAGTAATGAATTTCAGGTAGACAAGAAATCTTTCCCCAAGTGGAAACTGTGGCAGCTTCCACTCACTGGATATGTGACACTGAAGGAAACCAGAATATCCTACAGAACATCTGATGCACTGAAATGCATCACAAAAAGCATATTTTTTGGGGGGTTTTGATCATCCAACAAATTTTGATACTTGTAGTTATAGATCCCAATATTTAATATTTTTTTTCTGTATGTTAGTAACATTTATACAGGCGCATGAATAGGTGGAGGGATAGTGACCATAGGTAGGTAGGATTAGTTTAAGTTGGCCTCATGGTTGGCACAAACATAGCAGGTTGAAGGCTTGTTCCTTTTCTTTGCTGTTCGGTTCTCTTTTTGCAATACTTCTGCTTTAGCTTTGAATATTTTATGCAAAATAAAAGACCTGAATTCCTGGCTTGTTTGTGTCAAATGTAAATTTTCATATTTTGGTGCATTGTTATAGTTCTACCTGTGTGTTGTCATGACACTTTGTTTTGGCTAGCACTATATACCGGCATTTGGTTCTAATAAAAAAAGATCTTCCAATTTATTTGATTTTAGTTCTGTTGTCTAATATCTTAATTTATATTTGTCATGTTATAAGATAATGTGCTGCTCTTGCAAAAAGCTAATTTTCATGGCATTAATACTTTGGGTTTCATGTGCACATGACAATAAACGTGTCTTGCCTTTGGAAGAAGAGCTTCTGGGAGAAATACTGTAATCTGCTTAACACCTGATTTGGTATCAGGAAGGTGTGGTTATTACAAGCAAATGTGTAAGAATGCCTTGCTTTACATGGATGTTAAAGGTTTCAGGATATACTATTTAAAACCACTTTACAGCCATTTTGAGGTGGCAGCAAGCTTGGATAGTTGTAACAAAATAATGAGCAGTTATGTTTTTTTCCTCTTTACATTTTATGACAGCAAGAGGCCATTTGACCCATTGGATCTATGCTGGCTCTCAGTGAGCTAAAAAGTCTCAACGATTCAAAGTGCATTTATTATCAAAGTATCTATGCACTATACAACCCTGAGAATCATCGTTCCACAAGACAGCCAAAAACAAAGGAGCACCATGGAACCCATTCAAAGAAAACATTGTACACCCAACGCACAAAAAAAAAGCAAATTGTGCATTGGCAAAAAAAACAAGCATAAAACACAGAATGTAATCGAAGCATCAAACCAGGAAGTCAGTGAAATAGTCTAGGAATGTTCAGTTTAGTTCAAGTTAGCACCACGTTGTTCATTGACTGCAAGCTGCAGAGTCAGTCGGGCTGATTGAAAATCACACAAAATGGCATTTTAACAAAAAAAAGAGAAAACAAAAACACATAGCATGAACTGCGGAGGCCAGCCACAAACTGCATCAATTAAACCTTGCCCAGTACTCAAGGCTCTGGTACCATCCTCCGGCAGCATTAAGTGAGAGGAAGTGTGTGGTCAACTGCAGAACTGCAGGCACCTTTCTCTTGGAGCAGCGAGAGAGAGACTGGTGAAATGCTGACAGTTGGCACTGACTACCCCGCTCGCCTTCCACTCTTGTCCTCATTGATTTCAATCTCGCCCGATGCACTAAATGGGGAAATCAGCAGGAAGTGGAGTCGATCATGGGTTCACGAACCATCTCCAGGCTTCTTGGCTTCCGGGTCGCGTACTCTGCTTGAAACCCCACTGAATCCCCTCCGAGATAGCAAAGTGCCAGATCGCTTAATCAGCCCAAAAACACACCATCAAAATGTAAGTTGCAGGTTCCAAGCTTAATAGGAGAATCATATTTGAAAGAACTAAAAGTATTAGTTTCGTGAACTGTCTGAAGGACGTCACCTTTGATTACGTTGTTCACTGGTGCCCTTTTCTTGATTCCTCCATTTATTTCCTTATCTGGTCTGTTTCTCTCGTGGTGCTCACCTCTGCCATTAACCTCACACCAGGGGCAAATTTATAGCAGCATATTAACTAACCTACATGTCTTTGGGATGTGGGAGGAGTCTAGAGCGCCCGAGGTGAAAGCCATGAATTCATCAAGAGAGTTTGTGAGTGAGCTCCATACAATTAACACCTGAGGTCAGGATTGAACTTGGGTTGATGTAGTTGTGCACCAGCTGCACTACCTCCTGCTTAGGAATAAATGTCTACTAGGTATAGAACGGTTCTAAAGGATTCATTTTGAAATAACTTTTAATTTCCTTGATTCTCTCCATCTTTGCTATTCTTGCTTCGAACTGGAATATACAGTGGATTATGGTTAATTGGGGCAGCCACTCATTTGGAACAACTCTTAAAGAACAAAAAATAATTGAGAAAATAGCTGGGATATCCTTTGTTTCACCATACCACTTAATTCGGGCAAAAGACTATTGCTGAATAGTTTCGAACTAGCATCAGTCGTGGTGGTCAGACACTACACTGGTTAAAGTGAACAGTTTTAAAATAGCTCCAGTTGCCTGTGATTGTGTTCAAAAGTGAATGGTTTTTGTCACTGATAGTTGGCAGTAAGCGGTAAGATGATTCGGAACTGTTTTGCACACTGGTTTCATGCATTCAGGCTTGGAGATGCCAGAATCAGCCGGGAGTGAAAATGACATGATTTCACTACCCTGAGTTAGGAGCTACGAAGAATTTTAAGGTATCGACAATCATTTACCTTTGGTCCCCATCAGACACTTTGCTCTTGCCTGTGGCTCTAAGTAGCTGTTTGCCCAGCGGCCGCACCCTGGTACACCACTTCAACAAGCGGACTCAATCTAGCCTGAGAGGTCAGCTCTGGAGAACTGTGCAGGTGAGATTGACAGTGAGACCTAATGGCCAGGAAGGTGGTTCTACAATACTGTGGATAGTGAAGGGCATAACGAGGCCCAGAATTAGTCATGGTTGTTCATTGCAACTATCGAAGACCTCAGTAGTGACGCCTACTTGGACTTCTGAGTTTGAGAAGTGCAAATGCCTTAGTGTCTTGGATTTTCCACTTTAAAAATTCTCCTGCACAGATTTCCTGCCATTGTCGGATATGATGGAGAGCTACCAGTAGTATTTTTCATGTTCTAATTTGTTCTGTATTTCATTGAAATACATAATTTGTTACTCAGTTAAAGGGTAGTTTTTTGTGGCTTTTTGTGGCATTTCCATGAAACTTTAGCTATTTGAAGCAGCTGCTTAATTGGGCGAAAATGTATTTGTCCTGATGTGTCCCAGTTAAGCGGATCCACTGTACACTTAAGCACTATGAAAAATCTCTTTGAAAGCCTTCCACTGTTCCTCAACTGTCCCATTGAGTTCCCAGTCCAGCCAGCTCCTCCCTCATTCCGTTCTAGTCTCCTTTATTTAGGTGTTTTAGATCAAAGTAACTTGTCTGTGAAATTCAATTATATTGTGATTATTCTTTCCAAGAGTATCCCTAACTACAAGATTGTTAATGTTACCTGTCTCATTACACAGGACAAGATCCAAGATAACATTTGCCTTTGTAGATTCACTGACATGCTGTTCAAAAAAAGCTGTCATGGATGCATTCAATGCAGTCCTGCTCAAAACTGCCTTGACCAATTTGATTTGCCCTACTCTATTTAAACCTTGGATTAGTCCACCACTGGCATTCTAGTCCCCATACGATGGGGAGGGAGTGATTACACCGTGGAGAGGGTGAAGAAATTCACTGGGATGTTTGAAATGAAAACATGAAATGCATGAAGTATTCTGAACAGGAATGGGGAAAAAACGAGAGAAAATCTGCATATCCTGGAAATCCAATCAGTACACACAAAATACTGAAGGAACTTGGCAGGCCAGGCAGCAACTTTGGCGGGGGCGGGGGGGGTGGAATAGTACAGTCAATGTTTCAGGCTGAGACCCTTTGGCAGGACTGGATAAAAAAGATGAGTAGATTTAAAAGTTGGAGAAGGGGAGAGAGAAACAAAAGGTGATGGGTGAAACCGGGGGGGGGGGGGTGAAGTAAAGAGCAGGGAAATTGCTTAGTGAAAGACTTATACAGGGCTGCAGAAGGGGGAGTCTGATAAGAGAGGACAGAAGGCCACAGAAGAAATAAAAGGAGTGGGGGAGGAGCACCAGAGGGAGGTGATGGGCAGGAAGGAGATAGGGTGAGAGAGGGCAAAGGGGGTGGGGAATGGTGGGGGGGCATTGCTGGAAGTTTTGAGAAATCAATGTTAATACCTTGAGATTGAAGACTACCCAGGCAGAATGTAAGGTGTTGTTCCTCCAACCAGAAGAAGTGGGATCTTCCAGTGGCCATTTATATTAATTCCATTCCCATTTGTCTGTCTCTGGCAGCCTCTACTGTTGCAATGAGGCCACACTCAGGTTGGAAGAACAAAACCTTTGTATTCCATCTGGGTAGTCTTCAACCTGATGGCAGGAGCATCGATTTCTTGAATTTCCTGTAATGCCGCCCTCCTCCCCCTTCACCATTCCCCAACTCCTTTTCCCTCTCTCACCTCATCTCTTTACCTGCCCATTGCCTCCCTCTGGTGCTCCTCCCCCCCCCCTTTCTTTCTTCCATGGCCTTCTGAATTCCATCAGACTTGCCCCCCCCACCCACTTCTCCATCCCTGTATCTCTTTCACCAATCAACTTCTCAGCTCTTTATCCCCCCTCCCAGTTTCACCTTGTATTACCCTGTGTTTCTCACTCCCTTCCCCCACCTTTTAATTGTACTCTTTTTTTACTCAGTCCTGCTGAAGGGTCTCGGCCCGAAATGTTGACTACTCTTTTCCTGTGGAGTTCCCCCAGCTGTTTGCTTGTTGCTTTAATCTTTTGGATGCAGGGTCTTTGTCTAAGTATTCTTGGGAGCAGGGAAGGTTAGGGGAGGATCTGAATGGGTTATATAAAAAGCTGAGAGTTTAAATAAGGGTGTTTTTCGCTCGTTCTTTGTGCATTGGGGGTTTGACCTTTTTCTTTCTACGGGTTACATGGTTTTCTTTGCTTCGTGGCTGGCTGTGGGAAGACAGATCTCAGGGTTGAACACTGCATACGTATTTTGATCATGTACATTGAAACTTTGAGATGGTTAGAGACTTTTGCCCATTGCGCAGATTTATAAAAGCAGGAGGTGTGGCTTTAGGCTAGAAGTTCTCAGCCTGTGGTCCACAGACCCCTCGGTTAATGGTAAGGCTTCATGGCATTTAAAATAAAAAGGTTGGGAACCCCTGGTTTAGGGTAAAGGGTCAATGTTTAAAAGTGACTTGTGGAAGAATACCATCACCCAGAGGATGGTTAGAATCTGGAATGTACTGCTTGAGGGGATGGTGCAGGTAGTAACTCTAACAAATCGTATCTAGTTGAACACGTGAATCTCAATAGCAAAGAAGGCTGTGAGCCAATGGCTGGGGAATTGGATTAGTCCAGATGGCTATTTAATAGTACATAGCAGGTGAGAAGCCTACCTTTGTGCTGTTATGTGACTCTAAACGTGTATTCATTTTTAACACTGTTGGTAGCAGGATGACGCATGGTTTCTAGCTTTGGGCTATGGTGGATTGAGAGTTGCAGGTCTAGGTTATAATATTCTTGTCTCGGTAGTGGAATTTAAATCCACACCCTTCTGATTAAGCTGGGACATGGCAGACACAATAATGCAGAAGCAGAAAATTAAATCTCATATTTGTGGTGAGAGTCTGTCACTGCTAATAACGCTACTGTGTTTAGAATCCAGAGGCTGCACGTGGTGAGGTTGCTGGTATTGACATTCTTAAATTGCAAACATGTAGCTATGACAATATAAAGCCTAGACATGCAGATGCTATTGGGAATAATGACCAGACTGTTGCCAAATTTGCTTGTGTGATTTGTTTCCTCCTGGGCTTAACCAATAGATTGTTGTGGAGTGTTCTTATGCAGGATAACCATCTGTCTCTTCTGTCAATAATGTGAGATGTTGGAATTTGTTGGGCTTCGCCCTTTGACGTTTACATCAATAGTATGGGTCAGTGTGCTGTCTCTCAGTGATTACAGTATGTTTTAAGATGTAGCTTGCTCTGGTGGAAGTGTGAGCCTGCTTTGTTGTGGTATAGTTATGCTAATCACCTGCAGTGGTTTGTAAACATGACTGTGTGAAACATTTTTGTTATCAGTTTGGATGCCTCGCAATCAATGATCCAAATACAGTAGCAGATTTGTATTTGATGTTTATAGTCACATCCTGTGAATGCTATTTTAAAAAAGGGGCTTATCTTACGATGAAGATGGGGCTTTCTCTTTGGAGCAAAGGAGGATGAGAGGTGACTTGATAGAGATGTATAAGATGAGAAGCGGAGGTAGTGTATAGCTAGAGACTTTGTCTCGGGGTGGAAATGGCTAATACAATGGAGCCATAATTGGAGGAAAATGTAGGGGGAAGGGTCAGAGGCAAGTTCTTTACGGAGTGGTGGTTGTGTGCAATATCCTGACGTGTGGTGGTAGAGGCAGATACATTAAGGACAATTAAGAACCTCTTGGGCACATAGATGATAGAATAATAGGGGTTATGCAGGAGGAAAGTCAGATTGATCTTGGAAGAAGTTAAGTTTGGCACAACACAGGGCCAAAGGGCCTTTACTGTGCCATGTTCCATGTTTTGTGTACTGAAAATGTGCAATTGTTGGTCCAGGAACTGGCTATTGCTTGTATGAATGAATTATAGGTTGGTATAGGAGGCTCGAATCATCTTGCTCTGCACTGTGTAAGAATAACTAGTAAATAGTTACAGTTGGCTCTCCTTATCCACGAGGGATACCAAAAAAACGCAGATGCTCAAGTCCCTTATTCAACCTGTCTCAGTGCGGTGGATCTTAGGACCCAGCGGAACCCCGGACCTTATTTAACCTGTCTCAGTGCGGTGGACATTAAGACCCGGCGGCGGAGCTCTGAATCCACAGTGTTTCTGTTCACAGAAATAATCATGATCGCAATTTAAAATAAAGTGGAAATAATAAAGCGATTAGAAAGAGGTGAAATGCCATCGGTCATTGGAAAAGCGTTAGGCAACAGTCGGTCAATGATCGGAACAATTTTAAAGGATAAAATGAGAAAGGCCATGCCCGATGAAAGCTACAATTATTACTAAGCAACGCAGTGGTTTAATTATTGGATTTTGGGGTTTTGGGTTTTTGATCCTCACTTCAACCCGGCAGGGATGGACAGCGTTCTCGGGAGCGATCTGTCACTGGGTCGAACTCGGGAACTTTTGTTCCCGAGCCCGACGCTGAAACATGCGTTTCTTAAGTATTTTATATGCATAGAAAGGTAAAATATGTACTATATACTAAGACAAATGTTTGACTAACTGACGCTAAATAATACCAGATGTACCTGTTCCGACTTACTTAGTAAGAGAACTTCCGGATTTTTTTCGATCCCTATCCACGATAACGTACGCATATCCTCCTGTATACTTTAAATCATCTCTAGATTACTTATAATACCTAATACAATGTAAATGCTATGTAAAATAGTTGTTACACTGCATTGTTTAGGAAATAATGACAAGACAAAAAAGTCTGTACATGCTCGAACAGCAAGTGCTGGAAGAGCACTTCCGGGTTTTCTCGATTCGCGGTTGGTTAAATTCGCGCATGGGGAACTCGCGGATAAGGAGGGCTGACTGTATTTCATTTAAAATTACAGCAAGGGAAAGTAAACATATGTTACCCAATTATGTTAATATGCCTTTTGATAATGATGAATTGCAATCGCTCTCAAATGGACTTGGAGAGCGGGAAAGTTATCCATGGAGTTTGTTCTCAACCAATGGGCCCAAACCTTTTTTTTTGATGGTTATCACATTGCTTGTTGCAGGAAATTGCCTCATTTTTACATTAGATTGGTTGTCCACAGTACCTGACGATAGGAGCCAGATTTCTGCAGTTCTGGTATGAACTACACAAAAAAAACCTGTGCGAGAGAGTTTTTAAAAGTTGGAAAAACATTGCACTGGGGCCATTCTACACTCTCGATCCTGAAGTCTGGGTCCAGTGGTATGAGTAGCCATCAGAACTGGGGTCTTCCTTGGTTGCAGTGGATGACCATGACTACTACTATGCCTCGTCATGCCTTTTTGCTCTCTCCAGAGCATTGCAGAACCGTATCCTGGGCCATTGGATCTCACTCTCATTTGTCCAGTCCACCAGAGCTGCCTTAACGTGCTAGGACATCTCATTGGGGTATTAAGATGGCTGGCTACCTTCACCTGGTTTGGCCCACCTTTTGAAGCGGTGTACTGGGGTGTGGCTGCTGTCACATTCAAACAGCTGCTGGAGCCACAGATGAGAGCTGAGTTTCTGGTGGAGACACAAAGGTGAGTGAGCTGCCTCAAAATGGACACGGCAAGCCCCTTCAGTGGTGCTATCCCTTCCTGGACAACCCTTAAACCCATTACAACATGATCACTTGGGAAATATGCCATGAAGTAATTTAAAAGAACAAGGAAGCAAGGTTAACAGTAGCAACAAACCATCTGCTGGAGGAACTTGAAGGGTTGAGTAGCATCTGTGGGAGGAAAGGAATTCACAATAAAATAGCATGAGTTTGCTTTCAATATAAGAGTTGTCCGTGCATGGTAAGGCATGATGAGGCATAGAAGTAGTCATGGTCATCCGAGGAGGACCCCAGTTGTGATGGCTACTCATACCACTGGACCCGGACTTCCGAGATCAAGAGTCTGGAACGGCCCCAAGTGCAATGTTTGTTCAACTTTAAAAACTCTCCTGCGCAAGCTTCTTTGCATTAAGTTTTGTTCATCTTTGAATAGTGGATAAAGGACTGCTTTTAGAACTAAACTTTGAAGCTTTTGGACAAATTCCCGACAACATTTGATGCCACAAGGGAACCTAATGCATCATATAATGCATTCCTTTCTTCCCCCCTTTGGTTTCCACAAATGTACGTGGAAAGAATGAGCCAGTATTGAATGCTAACAGCCTCTGCACTTAAAATGGTAATTTCCATTTGCAGACCCAGTTGTTCCATTGGGTAATTGCACTTTACTCCATATCTGGATGGGTCTTTGCAAATTTAAAAAAAAATGTTCAGTGTGCAGAACTTCAATATCATCCTTAATGATACAATAAATTTGGAGAATATCTTTTAGTTTTAAAATTGTTCATTGGTGTATATCACTGATATTTTAATTTGTAATGAATTCCTCTGAATTGCTAAAATTTATGTCAATCTGGCAATCCACAATGAAACTCTAAAGCTATCACTCACTTCCACTGAATATTATTGTTGATTATGATTACGGGAAGAGAATTCTGTCTTTTCTGTAGTCAAAACATTTCTTTTAATCTCCTGCAGATATTCTAAACACTATGTGCTATTTAAGGGACTTCCTTTGTTTGATGTCTTGACCTTGGATTTATGTTAAAATGCTTAGTAATGGAAAATCTGGGCTTCTGTATTTTGGTTTGCATTTAACAGCTTGAAACTGTGAGCTGTGTAACTTGAGAGTTATAGAGTCAGGTAAGAATAACAAATATAGAAATTTGCACTAATCCCAGGTTTCTGGAATCCAAATTAAAACCCAGTCTGAAAGCCACTTAAAAATGCTACAACCACTTTATTATTCATATCCAAATGTGCTTGTATTCTGTTTGTCATTAAGCAAGGATTTTCTTGACTTACTGCATGCTGTTCAGGGTACTGTGATTAACAGGTGCCTCTTTAAGGTCTGGATCTGTGTAGGAGGTAGATTGTCAGCCCACTGGCGTCTCCTGAGCTGACCATGATTTTCCTCCATACTGAAGTCAGAATGTATTTTTAAGAATTGCACATCACCTTTTTAAACAGCAGAGGTGTCAGATTTTCCAGTCTACTCCTTGGTACATGGAGTAGATGAATTCTTGGCTTTAGTTTGCTCCCTTTTGTTAATTTAATTAAGATTACTTTTCATGATGCTTTATTGCCTCCCGGTGAAATTTTCAATTTTATATTTGGCATTCTTTTCCACAGGCAATTGATAATTAGCCTATTGTGCCACGGTGACTTTTCTTTATTAACCTGTGATTTTAAAAGGTGAGGTGTTGGTGGAGAAACATGTGTAAAGTTATAAGTTTAAAGAAACAATGGGACTTGTGAGACTAAACTGCCTCCTCTCGTTCCTGTTTTGAACAAGGATATAGGCAAGAACGCCTGTGAATTGTGTATATCCTCGCAATTCTGTGGCTTTAGAATTCTGTGACCTGAAGTGTTAACTCCATTTGTTCTTCCGTAGAAACTGCCTGGCCTGTGGCCATTTCCAGCATTTTGCATTTTTTAATCTCGCATGGACAGCTTTTTAATATTTGTTTATTATTGACCAGGCTGTTAGTTATATTCCAATTTGGCATGTTGCTGAATTTGCTGTATTAAAAGTGGTTTTGTTGGCCTGACATCAATTAGCTTCCTTTCTTGTATTCTCAATCGGGCAGAGTTGCTGCTTTGGCGCAAGCAATAATAGATTTTGGCCGAGGTGCAGCAATTAAAGGCTGTGGCCGCAGTGTTCCAGTGACCGAGGTTTGATCTTGATCTGTTACTGTTAGTGGGCATACTCTAACTGAGGCTCCATGTGCATCTCTGAATGCTCCAGTTTCTTCCTAACCCCAAAGACATACTGATAGGTTAAATGGCCACTGTAAATTACCCCTGGTTGTTGGGAGAATCTGGCTGGGTTTACAGGAGGGAAGTGGAGGAATGGGATTGATGGGAATGCTATGAGAGCTGGACTAGGAAGAGGCTATTCAGCCCATTGAGTCTGTGTTGCCAGACAAAATGAGAAATAATGTATGGAAAATATTCCTGTAGTGATTTTTTTTTTCCCCCCCGACTGGCTTCTGATCCGACTTTTATTTCACCAACTGTAAATTGGCTGTAATCCAGCTCACCAGACGACGTTCTTTGAAATAAAACTTCTGCTTTAAAATACATACCTTGCTGTGTCTCCAAATAATAAACGGTAATAATTAATACTTAAAGCTGAGCTAGTTTAAAGCATCAAATAGTTTACCATCTGTGCATATCAAAGTGAAGTAATTAAACAAGATTATAGAATTTGTATAAAGCAGTTTACTAATATATTGCTGCAAGGTATGTGCATCCCTGCAGTGTGGGGAACAGAGTAAGTAGCTCTTCGCTTCATCATTATTCCCAACAGTATCCACAGAGAGAACGAGGAATGTAAAGAATGCAAAAGCCTTGTGTGAAGCCAAAAATTAGAATCCTTGGCAAGCGGACTTGTCTGAGAATCAGCAACATTTGGTGAGCACAGTGACACTCCTGGAGTTTAAGCACTGTTGCTGAACGCAATGGTAGAGAAGATCAGAAGTCCTTTGTCTGGCTTAAAGCTCTTGACTTTCAGTAATATGGGAACTGGCTTGAGTAAGGTGTTGTAGTTTTTGAGAAGGTGGATGTGCCATTAAACACACAGACATGGGGAAAATGACAGAAGTTGGTATGCTTCAGAATGCTATCATTATGCTTTGATCCGGGTAGGAAGAGGACAAAATGACTTCTCAGACTTCAGTTAGTTGCATTGGACTACTTGGGTATGTAAACATTTTGATGAGATTTTAGCCAGTAGCCATGGAAATTAATGGTTATTATGAGAATATGCCTGCAGGAAGTGATTCCACACATGAAGCATCTTCCACCAACTAATGATTTCTGACATATATAGTGCTTTAGAATGTTTTTTATTATCATGGAAATCAAAAGGTTTTTTTATTTAATGAAATAGTAAAAATCTTGTAGGGTTGTGTAGAATATTTATTTAGTATATGTAATGGGAAGTCAGAAAATGTCAGCAAAGGTGCTATTGCATTGGAAGGCAATATTGGTGCTTGGTTAGAATGTGTACTCTGTAACAAGCTTGTGTGTCTTTATAATTGATGAGCAACTTCATTTGAAGTCATTAAGTCCGCTGAGTGTCAGAATTGATTTTGTGTGCAATAGATGGAATTGACACTGAGGAACCCTGTTGAATTTAATCCATTTGCAACTATAATGGCCATTTGTAGCCACCCAGTGTTGGAAGAGACCAGGGTGTTGAGACAGAATCTGAAGCTCAGTGAGACTGGGATGACTGTCTGCAACAGAGGGAAGCTATCTACCACCTGTGTGCCGATTTAAAAATGGACCATTGAGACCAAAAGGCATTTTGAGGTTATTTGGAAGTTTAAAGTTAAGGCAGTGAATCTAAACAATTTGTTTAGTGGTTTGTTTACAGCAAGAAGTTACAGAGGAAGTCCACGTGGTATTGAAATTGGTGAGAAGAATGGGTAGTTGGGCTGGTGGAACTTTTATTCCAGCATGAGCTGTGGGGAGGAGCTGAATGGCTTCAAGGCAAAAGTATAGATTAAATGGCCTGTGTATCAAGACAGCAGTAGATTAAGTTATGTCCAAGGATGTATTTCTAACTTGAGTCAGACAAGCACCACTAACAAAGGGCATACTGAGTTCCAAACCCATTCTCAAGGACATAGATTTCTGAACCATAGTGTCAAGACTGTCATTATACTGGATTTGGGAACTTAACTGGAAACATTACAACATGAATGTTCTGAAAGGTAATCTTAATTAAATTACCAGTGGAAGTGGACTAATGCCAAGAATTCCTGGTTTTCATATATTGAAAGCCCACTGGAAAATCCAACACCTCCGCTGTTCCAAAGGTATTTCCAGTTTTTAAAAAGTTCTGACTTCAGACTGGAGGAAAATCACGGTCATCTCAGGAGACAACAGTGGGCTGAAAATGTACTGCCTGCACGGGTCCTGGCCTTACAGAGGCATCTGTTAATTGCAACACCCTGTACAATGCATTGTGTGTAAAGCAACTTCTTGCTTAATAACAGACAGGTATAAACCAATTTTGATATGAATAATAAAAATGGTTATGACTTTTTGAAACAGTTTTCAGGTGAAAGCATACTTGGGTTGATTGAAGATTACAAGTCAGCTATTTAATGCATTATAACAGCCAGCAAAATAGGATTAGCCTACTGTATTAAGGACAGCATAATGGTGACTGAAGTTGTGCTAGAAAAGCAATATTAAGTGCAAATACTTGACAATGATGCTTTGACATGCTATATGGAAAGTATGCTTCAGGATATCTAAAATTATTGCAGGTTACAATAACTATATCCATAACAATGTGTAAATCTACTTGCAGGCCACGGTCTTTCCATATGTGTTGAAGAACCAGGTGGCGGCTAAGTGAGATGAATTAGAACAAGATGAAGCTGTAGTGTTAGCAAATAAATGATTGGTTAAACTTAAAGCGGACAACACTGCTTAAGACAATAGGACCATCAGACACAAGAGCAGAAATGGGTCATTTGGCGCAGTGAGTCTATTCCGCCATTTCATCATAGCTGATACAATTTTCCCCTCAGCCCCAATCTCATGTCTTTTTCCCCCATATCCCTTCATGCCCTGACCATTCAAGAATCTATCAACCTCTGCCTTAAATATTTGTAAAGAATTGGCCTCCACAACTGCCTGTGGTAACAAATTCCACAGATACACCACTCTCTGGCTAAATAAATTCCTCCAAATCTGTGTTCTAAAAGGACACCCCTCTATTCTGAGGCTCTGTCCTCTGGCCCTAGACTTTCCCACCAGAGGAAACGTCCTCTCCACATCTACTCTATCAAGGCCTTTCACCATTCGATATGTTTTAACTGCATAGTGGTCATAAGGCAACGTTAAAGCGGCATTTCATGAGCTGAGGCCATTTCCTGACAGAATCTTTAGCTCGAGTTGGTACTAGCCAAAGTTTTTGCACTGTATCAGCTATATGCATCACTCAGCTGAATGGGGATGAGGAGAGTAAGTCACCAGGATACAAAATAGCCTTTTCTGTGCAATCATCATTGAAGATTTTTCAAGTTTTTGTAAAAGATGCTTCACAATTTAAAAGTAATCTGTCCATGCAATGAAAATATACTCATAGCTGTAAGTACTGAAAAAGAAAATCTTCAAAACTCAGATGTAGCAACATTAAACACACTAAAGTCAAAAGGAAAAGCTGTGCATTCACACAGGTTGTCTTGGGCTAAATATTATTACAAGAGCTTGCAGCCTGTCAAAAAATGTGCAGGTATTATAAAGGTTCTGTTGTCCATTTCTATTGTTGACTGTCCAACCGGGGCAAAGCATTTCCTCATGGACCAAGTTGTCATATGAATATGTTTGTCTTAGATTGACTTTCTCATTTTTAATATTCCATGATGGTTTAGAGGCTGGTGGAACAACCCATCTCTATGACTTTGTTCTCTTTGCTATAGACCTTTTGTATATCGCTCACTGTTTAGCAAATGAACTGGAAGAAGTTTTATATGCCTAGGAGCTTTTGCCCTTGATGATCTGTATTTGGAAACATGCCTAAAATAGCTTTTTATTCCAAAATATATTACACCTCCTTTGCTTCAAGATTGTGTACACTTAGTGCAACAGAAAATGCAGAAGTTATTTATGAAATAACCTTACAAATGATTCTTATTTCTGGGTCAACATGTTGTATATCCAGATGTGCCTAGTTCCAATAAGTACAGTTAAACTTGTTTGATTTGGGATGGCTTCAGCTGTCAAAACTATCCATCTCTGCCATCTGTAAAGAAAGAATTGGTCTGATTGAGTCAATTTAATACCTTTTGAATGTGTACTTGTAAAGGCTTTTTTTTATACTATGACCTTTTATGTTTTTAAGTGACCTTGCATTTGGCTAAGAAAGACCTGTGATAGGATGTGTTCAAAACAAATTGTAAATTCTTTATGCATGACTGAAGAGGATAAGGAAAATGTTTCTTTTATTATTTGGGTCAGGAAGGAATATTTCCTTTTTGAAGAGAAATGGATGCTGATATGTGAGATGTGTTATCCATGCTTTTGTATAGCTTGGAGATTTAGATCACTTTAGTGGGTTCGATACTTCAGTTATGCTTCAATTGGCATTTTTAAGTATTGACGAGTCATCCAAGTTGGAAATAAATTCCAGTGAAATTCTCAAAGCCTGATTGGTAATGATTGCATTGCCAAAACTTGAATCCCAGAATGAACCTTGCACCAGTTCTGGATCTATGCTGATTTTCACCTGTCTTTTAATGCATTAATAAAGTTCAGAAACAGGCATTGACTTGTTATTGAAATGTACTTGGATGCAGTGAAAAGCTTTTGCTTGCATGCCATCAGATTGTTCATACGCAAGTAAATCCATGTAGAAAAGGAAAGCAAAATTAGAATGCCAAATATAATGTTAGATTTAGAGAGAGGGTGCAGTGTAATAGACAAAGTGCAAGGGCCACGTTGAGGTATGGTGAAAGACTGAAAACTGACTTATTTTACAATAGAGAAATAGAAGTGAATGCAGAACATATTACAAATCTAGAAATGGTCCAAGAATACAGTACTGTGTAAGAGTCTTAGATACACCCTATCCTTGTTATATGCATCTTCAGACTATGTGGATTCACAGTTATGCGAGGAACCTATTTCTACCAATGTCTCGTTATATGCGTCCAAAGTTCACAGTTATGCGAGGAGCACTGCCTTTCTGCCAATACAAGTCGCGTGCGCACACCTCACAGTCTCACTGTTGGAGTGAGAAGCACCACTTTCCCGCCAATACAAGTCAGGTGCGTGCACCTGACAATCTCTCTCCCGCCAGTATCGCATTGGTTTTGGCAAGGTGTGGATGAGCGATCTTAAACTTTTGTTGGTTTTACCTACGGTGCAGTGATTTTGTGCTTGAAATATTTAACTATGCCTCCTAAGCGTCCGCTGTCATGTCTTGGGCCGTCAGCCGAGCGGCAGAGAACCGCTTTAACAGTTGGAAAAAAAGTTGGAAATTATAAACAGCATGGCATCAGTGGAAGGTAACGCAGCTCTGGGACGCTACTGCCGGAATCAGAATCTTGCCTTTAAAGTTGTTTTGTTCCTTGACAATGTGCCAGCCCATCCTAAACATTTGGACAGCATTCATCCTAACATAACAGTGCATTTCCTGCTGCTTAACACAACATCGCTGATTCAACCACTGAACTGGTGTGATCCACATTCAAGTCGTACGTTTTTTTTTACGGCGAACTATCTCTCAGATGCTGTAAGCAACAGACGATTTTGAAAATCCTGGGAGTTTACCAACAGTGAGGGAATGGTGGAAGTCGGAACACTTGGCGCAAATGGTGATGGACATGGACCCAAGTTTAGAACGGAGTCAGCATTTCAGTCGTTCCCTGCCGTCAACCCTTCTTCCCTACAAGCAAATTTATGCTGAAAAACAAAATGCTGCCAAGCAAACAACCCTCACCACTTTATTCAAATTGCTGTAATCTTCTGCTGCCGGCAGTTCTAGGAGTTCTGTGAGTCTTCCTTCACCCCTTGCTGTGCTCGATATGATCCTGACGACCACAACCATCCACCTTATCCATGTAAAGCTGCCCGACACCACAACAATCACTCATCTCCCGGAGCCAACACACCTGCCACTGTTGGGTACTGTACACCAGAGGATGTTAACTTTCTATGATTTATTACATTGAATATTACTGTAAATTGATTAAATATACAAAATATAGTACTGCTTTTGTGTCATATTGGTATGAAAATATGAATAAATTACAGATGAAACATATTTAGGAAGCCCTCCGGAACGCATCCCTATTTACCTCGACACTGTTTTATCACCCCTTGTTCAATCCCTTCTGACCTATGTTCGTGACACTTCTCACGCTCTTAAACTTTTCGATGATTTTAAGTTCCCTGGCCCCCACCGCTTTATTTTCACCATGGATGTCCAGTCCTTATATACTTCCATCCCCCATCAGGAAGGTCTCAAAGCTCTACGCCTTTTGGATTCCAGACCTAATCAGTTCCCCTCTACCACCACTCTGCTTCGTCTAGCGGAATTAGTCCTTACTCTTAATAATTTCTCCTTTGGCTCCTCCCACTTCCTCCAAACTAAAGGTGTAGCTATGGGCACTCGTATGGGTCCTAGCTATGCCTGCCTTTTTGTTGGGTTTGTAGAACAATCTATGTTCCGTGCCTATTCTGGTATCTGTCCCCCACTTTTCCTTCGCTACGTCGACGACTGCATTGGCGCTGCTTCCTGCACGCATGCAGAACTCGTTGACTTTATTAACTTTGCCTCCAACTTTCACCCTGCCCTCAAGTTTACCTGGTCCATTTCCGACACCTCCCTCCCCTTTCTAGATCTTTCTGTCTCTGTCTCTGGAGACAGCTTATCCACTGATGTCTACTATAAGCCTACTGACTCTCACAGCTATCTGGACTATTCCTCTTCTCACCCTGTCTCTTGCAAAAACGCCATCCCCTTCTCGCAATTCCTCCGTCTCCGCCGCATCTGCTCTCAGGATGAGGCTTTTCATTCTAGGACGAGGGAGATGTCTTCCTTTTTTAAAGAAAGGGGCTTCCCTTCCTCCACTATCAACTCTGCTCTTAAACGCATCTCCCCCATTTCACGTACATCTGCTCTCACTCCATCCTCCCACCACCCCACTAGGAATAGGGTTCCCCTGGTCCTCACCTACCACCCCACCAGCCTCCGGGTCCAACATATTATTCTCCGTAACTTCCGCCACCTCCAACGGGATCCCACCACTAAGCACATCTTTCCCTCCCCCCCTCTCTCTGCATTCCGCAGGGATCGCTCCCTACACAACTCCCTTGTCCATTTGTCCCCCCCCCACCCCTCCCCACTGATCTCCCTCCTGGCACTTATCTGTGTAAGCGGAACAAATGCTACACATGCCCTTACACTTCCTCCCTTACCACCATTCAGGGCCCCAAACTGTCCTTCCAGGTGAGGCATCACTTCACCTGTGAGTCGACTGGGGTGATATACTGCGTCCGGTGCTCCCGATGTGGCCTTTTATATATTGGCGAGACCCGACGCAGACTGGGAGACCGCTTTGCTGAACATCTACGCTCTGTCCGCCAGAGAAAGCAGGATCTCCCAGTGGCCACACATTTTAATTCCACATCCCATTCCCATTCTGACATGTCTATCCACGGCCTCCTCTACTGTAAAGATGAAGCCACACTCAGGTTGGAGGAACAACACCTTATATTCCGTCTGGGTAGCCTCCAACCTGATGGCATGAACATCGACTTCTCTAACTTCCGCTAAGGCCCCACCTCCCCCTCGTACCCCATCTGTTACTCATTTTTAAGCACATATTCTTTCTCTCACTCTCCTTTTTCTCCCTCTGTCCCTCTGAATATACCTCTTGCCCATCCTCTGGGTCCCCCCCCCCCGCCGCCTTGTCTTTCTTCCCGGACCTCCTGTCCCATGATCCTCTCGTATCCCCTTTTGCCTATCACCTGTCCAGCTCTCGGCTCTATCCCTCCCCCTCCTGTCTTCTCCTATCATTTTGGATCTCCCCCTCCCCCTCCAACTTTCAAATCCCTTACTCACTCTTCCTTCAGTTAGTCCTGACGAAGGGTCTCGGCCTGAAACGTCAACTGCACCTCTTCCTACAGATGCTGCTTGGCCTGCTGCGTTCACCAGCAACTTTGATGTATGTTGCTTGAATTTCCAGCATCTGCAGAATTCCTGTTGTTTGCATCCCTATTTTCTCCATTTAAATAATTATTCACATTTTTCGATTTCACGTTATGCATCAACTTCGAGGAACGTATCCTTCGCATATAACAAGGATAAGGTGTATATATATCTGGGCGTATAAGATTTTTGCACAGTTCTGTATTTGTCAATGTGAAATGCGAAGTACGTTTGTAATACTGGCGGGAGCAAAGGATATTGGGAATGGCAAGGGTAGAGTGCTGCCGGAGGGGTGTGGGACTGCTGGCAGAGGAGTGCCAGGCCAGGGAGGTGGGGGGTGGTGCAGGTGCAGACACACCCAGCCCTGAGACACCAGGCAAGGTTGTTTGATTCCAGACAACTGGTTTATTGATCATCAGAATCTTTCTGGTGCTCCCTGCTCTCTCCAGTATCCCTTCCCCTTTTCCCAACCATGATGCCCCTCTCCCTGCCCTCTTCCCACTCTCGGTCTACAATAGAGGGTTGTATCTGAATCAGGTTTAATATCACTCGTTTATATCATGGAATCTGGAATATCCAGTTTAAGATGTTGCTACTGAAGATGTGCGACAGTTTACTTGGTAGACTGTAAGGCAAGAGATTTGACTAAAAATATTACTAATAACATTGTTCTGAAGCAAATTGTGGTGAACTATTGCCGCAGACAGTGAGGAGGCAGGCAGAAGCAAGTCTGGTTCAGGGATGAGCGGTGCTGGGGCATTGAGGGATGCAATGTGTTAATAGGGTCACAAACTGAGTTTGTATCGCTGTTGCGGATGGAGTGAGTGATTTGGAGAAGAGTCGACGAAGAAGAGTTTTGATGCCTATCTACCTCACCTGGGTGCAAGGTTGGATTGCTCCAAGGGCCATGCCGATTTGATGAGATTGAGAACAGCTTCTGGCTGGGCGGCCCACGTGTTTTGCTGAGCCTGGATCTGGGTCCTGGAGCATAGCACTACCTGTGCTTGGACAATTTAAGCGTTAGTGCAGATAGACTGGAAGCCTGAGTGTTGGGTACGGAGGCGAGGGTGGGGCTGATTTCGCTCACTCTCCCGTGATTATTCCTTTCTTTGCGGCGCTGTGGCTGTGAACTGGTCCGGAGTGCTGTGTGTTTCTGCCACACTGCTGTGATGAACTGGGGATTGAGGCTTGGGCCTACTCCAGCTGCTCTGGACTGGTTTGGAATGCTGCTGGCTTGTTTCTATTGTTTGCATGATGTGTGTTTTCTTGCTCTGCGCAGTGGTTTTTGGTCTTTTTTAAAAATTGGGTTATTTGGGTTTCTTGCTTTGTGGCTGCCTGTAAGCAGACAAATTTCAAGGTGTATAATTTATACATTCTTTTTTAATGTGCTTTGAATTTTTGAAATTGGTTTTCTTGTTAGCTGTACAGTGCGATACATAAAATTACTACAGTAATATGCAAGAGTCTTGGGTATCCAAGACTGTTGCATTGTATTATATCTTGGTGCTGTCGGAGGAGGGGGGGGTGGTGAGGGAATGTTCACCAGGACTTTTCCCAGTATTCAGTGACTTGCATGTACTTGAATGTGATTCCTCTGTAGATGAAACATTCACCCCACACAACTTAGAAAAATCTGTGGTTAAATTGATTTTAGTGTCTCATCCATGTCATTGGGATTTGATACAAGAATGTTGAAAAGATGGAGAAAATATCTCATATAGGACAGTTCAGTTTGCTTTCAGGTCTGAATATATCTTAATAAAATACTTTGTAATTAATATTGTAACTTGAAAAATGCAGTTATCAACCATGCTAGACAAGAAAGACTTTGTAATGATAGCCAGAAGAGTTTTTTTCCCCCTCCAAGTCCCAAGTTGAGTTTGTTTGTTTAGAGAGAGAGCACGGAATAGGCCCTCCAGATCCAGTGAGCTGCAATGCATAGCAATCCACCGGTTCAACACTCGCCTAATCACAGGATAATTTACAATGACTAGTTAACCTGTTAACCAGTACGTCTTTGGGATGTGGGAGGAAACCGGAGCACATGGAGGAAACCCACATGGTCACGGGGAGAGCTTACGAACTCTTGACAGAGCATGCTGGAATTGAATTCCGAATTATGACAGCTTGCTGGGCTGTAACAGCGTCATGCTAACCACTATGTCATATACACAAGTGTGCACAGGTGTAACGGAAAATTTACTTGTAGCAGCATTGCAGGCATATACTATAGCATCAGATAAGCAGCATTCACGGGAAATGCATTCCCACAGTGGTATTAAGGGGAAAGAAAACTAAGTCAGCAAATGTAGGATTATCCACAAACACTTCAAAATAAAATAGTGGGATCTTTTGTATTGAACTGTGACCACCATTTAAAAGGTGACTCTTTTTACCGTCTAGAACTTCAGTACTGCACAACTGCCTTGCTCTTTAATATTGTGACAGGGAGTTGTGCCTGCAATCTTCTAACTTGAAGGGAAGAGTTTCATTGCATTCAGCCCACTTGCCTCTGGGAAAAGGCATTGTACTAGAACATAGATGATGTGTTCTGCAGTATCCCCTCTTTTTCTTTCCATGTGAACTAGTGTGTTTGATTGAAGGAGGATGTGCTGCGAGGGTTCTGCTGTTCAAGCAGCATCTACTGAGAAAAGATGTTAACATTTCTGGTGAGGGCCTTGGTCAAAGCAAAACACATTCTGTGTGTGTTGCTTTTGCAGAGAGTGCAGATTTTTATCTACTTAACCAGGTGCCATAATGGATGGCCCTGCAAGGCAGCATATAGTTCTGCTACTCCACAGCTCCAGCAATCCTTGTTCAAACCCGACCTCCAGTGCTAACTGCAGAGTTCACATGGTCTCCTGTGACCATAAGATTCCTCCTCCTCCTCCCACAACCCAGTAACATCCAGGTTGGCTTCAGTGTGTAAATGAGTCGTAGACAGAGAGGAATTGTTAGGATTGTAGGAATAAACCTGGGATCAGTGAAATAGGTGTTTACTGGTCAGCACGTAATCAGTGGGCTTTCGGACCTATTTCCATGATTGATCACTGTACTGCTCTGTGACTTGGACTATCTAATTTTGTTTTATGTGCTGCTGGGACTTGATACAAACTACAGTACTATTCTACTGGTATATCACCCATCAGTTTCTTTGAGGCATAATTCCTCCATCTATTCATCCCATTGTGAGGTAGTGAACTGACTGGTAGCTCTACAGTCTACTTATTGAGATGCAGTGTAGAATACCCCTTTGAGCTGCACTGCTTAGCAATCCCGATTTAACCCGAACCTAATCACGGGACAATTTACAGTGACCCATTAACCTACCAACCAGTACATCTTTGGAATGTCGGGGGAAACCCATGCAGTCACAGGGAGAATGTACAAACTCCTTACAGTCGGTGGTACTGTGCAGCCTTGTGCTAACCAAAATGCCTCCGTGCTGCCCCTTAGGATAGAGCTTCAACTTTAGCTGTTCTCAGCCACCTGATCTTTTCTAGAGCAAACACATTTCATTACAGAGGAGGTTTACTAAAATGTTGCCTGGGTTTCATCTTCTAAGTTACAGAGAAAGGTTGAACAAGTTAGGTCTTTATTCTTTGGAGCGCAGGAGATTGAGGGGGGACTTGATAGAGGTGTTTAAAATTATGAGGGGGATTGATAGAGTTGACGTGGATAGGCTTTTTCCATTGAGAGTGGGGGAGATTCAAACAAGAGGACATGAGTTGAGAGTTAGGGGGCAAAAGTTTAGGGGTAACATGAGGGGAAACTTCTTTACTCAGAGAGTGGTAGCTGTGTGGAACGAGCTTCCAGCAGAAGTGGTTGAGGCAGGTTCGATGTTGTCGTTTAAAGTTAAATTGGATAGATATATGGACAGGAAAGGAACGGAGGGTTATGGGCTGAGTGCAGGTCGGTGGGACTAGGTGAGAGTAAGAATTCGGCACGGACTAGAAGGGCCGAGATGGCCTGTTTCCGTGCTGTAATTGTTATATGGTGGTTATTTATTTCTCTCACCGTGCTTCAAGAGCTCGTGTGGTTATTGTGCATGAACAGAATTGGATTCGCATGTCATGTAGTAAGTGACATGTTTGCATTTGAAAGTAGCTCTGGTAGAGTGTAGGATGGGGGTGACAATTCTCGTTGAGGAATTTCTAAAGGCTTGGTTTTGTGATGTTTGGTACCTCAAATTAAGCTGCACTGATTGTGGAAGATTGACACAATGTGCTGCTCTGTTCGGTGGAGCAAACATGCCCACTTGTAATTGATGTTTTTTTTTGTCCCCTCTGCTGGCTGGCTGGCTGCCTCACTTTCTCTTTAAATCGTTGTTTTGTTTCTTCTCTCCTGCAGTCTAATTGGTCACTTTCCTTATTAAATTAATTTGAATTGACTTCTACAATTCACTGCAGTCTTTTCTTTGTCAATCAGTCATCCCACAATTTGATTTGAGAAAGACTGGTCTGTGTGGTAACAGAACATGGAAGGGAGTTGTAGTCTTAACTGCAGGGGGCATTATCTTGACGTTTCGAAAGCTTTAATCCTAGACAAAGCACTTTCATAAATTGACACAATCTAATTTCACATGGGCTGGTCAGTCAAAATAGAATTTAATGCAGCTGCTGTACTGAACCCAGCAGACTTGATGTAGAATTTAGACCATTGGACTTGTGTGCTAAAGGAATTTGGTTCTGTATTTTCAGTAGATTTTTTGGAAAAGTTTTGTTTTTTACTTTTCAACCAACTTGTCTTTGTTTTTTGGGCAGGTACTCCTATATTTTGCAATGATTGTAATGCTAAAGTTTCCCAACTCTTCCAGTCCTCTAGATGCTTGAAGTACTGAAGAAAAATATTCAATGCTGTGGGGAGAGGGTGGCAGAAGAGATAAACTGGAAACTTGTAACAGACTTGGTGGCTCCTGTGCAGAACTTAGTTTAAATGACCATTAAGTGCAGACCTTTGTAAAAACTCCGTAACAGCTTCCAGACGAGCAGCACTTAACCCTTCATGAATTTGCATTTGTTTAACAGTCCTCAGGTGTGACTGGAATGTGTGAAGACAGTGCAGGTAAGGTATTCTTTGCCTTTTGCTATTGGCCTTCCAGCTGGCCAGACACTAGAACAATTCCTCGTCTATCACTTCACCTCCCATCTCCTCCAACTATCCACCACATTGTGGCATTCATATTGTTTGGATACTTGTGTTATGCATCCTCATATGTTCTGTGCCCATCATTTTCAGCCATCGGAACATCTTCTGTTTTCTACTTGGATTGTTTTGTAAACTGTGTGGTTTTGGCACATCAATGTGACATGACTGAGGAGGGAAGGGTGTGAATTTGATTCAATAGTGGAAAATGGTAATGTGTGTGATTGGGAAAAATAGGACTGTATTGAGGAGATTCACCAGATTGTTCTGAACGGTAGTGGAGTGGTTAGCATAATGCATTGCAGCACTAGCGATATAGGTTCATTTCCCTCCGTTGTCGAAAAAGAGTTTGTATGTTCTTCCTGTGGCTCTGTGGTTTCCTGCCATGTACCAAAGATGTACAGGTTAGTTGGTCACATGGGTATAATTCAGCAGTGTGGGCTCATTGGGCCGGAAGGGCCTGTTTACAGTGCTGTATTTTTTTTTCAAAAAAAGACACTAATAAAGTGAGATGAAATGATAGTGTGACACTCATGGTTTTGGATCATCCAAAAGCACTTTGCAGTGAAGTACTTCAAAGGCCAGTGTTCTAATGCTTAAGACCAGTAGTCAATTTTTACACATTGAGACCCTGCAGGAAGGAATTTGATGCTGATCGGTTTTAGTAATATTGAACAAGGAATAAGTATGGATCAAGGCACATCGAATAACGGCTTCACTCTTGTTCAAAGTAGTGCTATGAGATTGAAGCAAGGAATTGGAAGTTAATCCAATTGAGAATGGGTATTGACACCTTGGCAGTATATTTTGTCAGCCACTGAAAGCTTTTTGCAGACCCCTTTGAGTCGATCCCCATTATGTTTCATTGAAGATTCCAGCAGAAATGAGATAGAATAATCCCTGCCTGGTATTGGTGAGAATTGTTTTTTTTTAAAACAATACAGCTTGTAAGTTTCCAGGCAATTGTTCTTAAAATGATACAAAACTCTTTTTCAGATTTAGACACCAGTCTCGTCAGAGGTCGTTGATGAATGTATGAACAGTAAATGCATGATTTGAGATTAGGGGCAGGGGAAGGTCTGGAGTGTTTCCACTTTGTGCTCGGAATGAGACCCCTTTCCCAGCATTGCCAGTGTATGGCTGCGTCACACCCAGAGAGATTGCATTACAAGTAGGATTAAGCATAACTTGAGGTCCTCAACAGTTTGCTTAAACCTAGTTTCAGATCTGGCCAGTTGTGAATTTTCCTAATTGCCGTGAACTCTGTTAATTGAAAGTGACGAATCCAGACTGGTTTGCTCAGTATCAAAGAGATGAAAAATATCCAAGTTTTGGCCAAATGATGGTAGCAAACTCTATCCCTTGAATGTAATTTGGCACCACTTTTGGATCATCCCTGCGGGTATTTCAGGAGAGATGGACATCAAATTGTCCTCCAATTTGGCTGGTCTTCGAAGCACTATGCTACTGCATTATTTACCCCCCCCCCCCCCCCACCGTCCACCTACCTGTACAACTATGTGAGATCAGATACGTTGAGGAAGCACCATTTTAATTATGAAACCACGGAGCAAAACCATGAGAATACTTGTCTGAATTTTTGTGGAATAATGTCTGTGCAGTTTACGGTAGTCAGTTTTATTTGGAGGCGCATTTACAATGGGGTTAAGTTTTTTCTTTGGGGGGGAGAAAAAGGCTTGTGTGCCAACTCCCTATCTTTACATACTGCTCAGCTTGTAAATGGAGCTTCAAAGGTCTGTTTTATTCTGCTCATTTTATAACCATAGGTGGTCTTGCTGCCAGTGGGACTACAGTTTGACGGGAAGAATGTGTATTCAAATCAGTGAGGTGTGTCTGTTGGAATTAACCACCTGTTTAGTTTTGGTCCAGTGTTGGTGAATTTCTGGACCATTTCTAATGGAGTTTTTGCAAAGGAAAATACTTCGGTGTGGGAGAGTGACCTATGTAGTTGAGTTTATCTACACAAAATATTCATGAATTTGAGTCTGAACACCAACTTGCTGTTCCTCATTTATTTATCTTTCTTGCAGTGTACCGCCCCGAAACAACAAACTTCATGACATACTGTAGGTCAGAGATAATAAACCTGATTCTGATTCCACTTTGGTTCTTGTAGGAACTCGATATAATCCTCTGTGTGCAAGTGTGTGTGTGCATGCTGTGACCCAAAGGAGCAGATCACTGGTGGCTTATGATCACCAGTTACCAGTGTAGTACCACAGCGTAGCTGCGTGTTGTTGCTGTTGGGAGCTGGACTCGTGTCTCAATTAGTTCAGTCAAGTGCGCTGTTTTCCAGTGCAAACTGGAGACTGCTCTCCTAGAATGGCAATGGCAATTCATTTGGCTCCGTCCATCGCCAGCCCCATAAACTACTGAAAGGCTGCCACAGAAAGTGAAAGTTGCTGCATGCCCTCACAAATACCTGGGAACTAAGAGAACCAACTCATTCACAAAAATTAAATTGCTAGAAAAAGACACTAGTTAAAAAATAAATAATGTAGGAACTTTACGGAATGGGTAGGAACGGGTGAGAGCATAGGTTTCGGATGATCGGGTTCAATACCTAACTCTGTAAGGAGTTTGTACATTCTTCCTGTAATTGAGGTTTCCTCTGTGTGTTTTGATTTTTTTTCTTCCACATTTCAAATGGACATCAAGTTCAGGGTTAGTTAGTTGTGTGCATGCTAAATTGTTGGTGCTGTCTTTTGCCCCTTGGCCCCAGCGTAATGTTGTCTTTTTTGGCTGTATTCGTGTATGGTTAAATGACAATTAAACTTGAATTTTGGCACGGTTTTACGGTGGCACTTGCGGGTTGTTCCTAATATGTTTTTGGAGTGTGACGTTACACTGCATGCTTCAATGTACATGTGACAAAACAAATTTTTGAAGATGACCTTTTTTGAGTAGGTGAGCAGGATTAAGTGTTTTGAGTCAATCCTTTTCGTTCTTTTCTCTCAAGTTTCTTGAGGTGCTTATGAAGACATTTATCTGACTCCGATATTAATTGCAGCCTGACATGAAATCCATGTACCTGCAGTTCTTTCCTGTACTTGTGTCAGCCTTCCTTTTTATTTATTTATTTATTTATTTATTTATTTATTTATACACAGACACACACACACACACACACACACTGAATAGAGTGTCAGAATTAATTCTATTCTAATGGTGAAGAGGGCCCCACTGAATTGTTGTCTTAAGGTACATTTTAACTCGTAGGACTTATTTGGGAATTTGATATTGATGTTTAACATGATAACTTCTGTAATAGATCAAAACTTGTCTCTTTGGAGTAAAGTGAGACGTTACTAGTGAGGTTGTCATTCAGTAACTGTTTCTTTATGACAGTTCTGTCAGAGGAGTTATGGATGCAGTAATACGAGTAGGAATTTATTACTGTGTAGCTTGTCCCACTTGCAATTAAAATTCTTTACCTGTGAAAAGTTGATGTAATGTTGAGTGTCTTTTATTTTCATTTCCTCCCTTTTTGGTGACTGGTTTCAGCCTCAACCAACCATTGCTGCTTTCTGTCTCAGCAACTATTGGCCACCACTGGATATTGCAGTTGGTCAGGATTTTTTTCCTCTTGTATACTTAATGCTCACTACTAAACCCAGATCATTTCTTATTTGGACTTATTTTACCATCTCTTGATTGTAATTGCAGAAATATGGTGTGAGACTTCACAAAGGAATTTTCCTACTTTCAAACTGTAGAACATTTAATAAATGATATCATTCCCAGGTTGACTTTGAATAGTCCACCAAAGATGCTTTGGTCTGACACGTGAAGTGCTGAAGGAACCCAACGGGTCAGGCAACATCTGTGGGGGGAAATGAACATCAGTGTTTTGGATTGAGATCCTACATTATGACTGTAAAGAAAGCCTGTATATCCAAAAAAATGGGAAGAGGGGTGGAGGTGATTCATATGAGGGAGTGGAAATGATGTACGAAGTAGGGAGATGATGGGTAGAAGAGACAAGTGGGCTTAAGAAGATGGAATCTGATTGGAGAGGATAGTGGACCATGGAATAAAGGGAAGGTGAGAAGGGAAACAGACCAGTTGTGTCGGTGATGCCTCTTCCTCTGACAAAACTTGATCACACCCCAGATGGATTCAATATTTTAAGAGTCACTCGGCTTTGGAAAGCTTCCAGAGGACTGGAAAATTGCAAATGTCACTTCACTCTTCAAGAAGGGAGGGAGACAGAAGAAAGGAAATTATCGGCCAGGTAGCCTGACATGAGAATTTGGGAAGATGTTGGAGTTCATCATAGAGGATGAGGTTTTGGGATACTTGGAGGCGCATGATAAAATAGGCCATAGCCAGCATGGTTTCCTTAAGGGGAAATCTTGTCTGACAAATCTGTTGGCATTCTTTGAGGAACTAACAGGCAGGATAGACAAAGGAAAGTCAGTGGATCTGGTTTACTTAGATTTTCAGTAAGCCTTTGGCAAGATGCTGCACATGAGGCTCTGGAGATTGCAGGGGTTGGTGTTGGGACTAATTTTCACATGTGAATGATTTGGATGTTTGGTACTTATGGCTTTGTGGCCAAGTGCAAGCATTCATTTCAAGAAGACTAGAATGTAAAAGCAAAGATGCAGTGTTGAGACATTATGAAACATTGGTGAGGCTTTACTTGGAGTATCGTGTGCAGTTTTGGGCCGCTTATCTTAGAAAGATTATGCTGAAATTGGAGAGGGTTCAAAGGAAGGTTCATGAAAATGATTTCAAGATTGATTTGAATGGCTTGTCATTTGAAGAGCGTCTGATGGCTCTGGGCCTGTATTCACTACAATTCAGAAGAATGAGGGATCTCACTGAAATCTATTGAATGGCAAAAGGCCTTGGAGTGGATGTGGAGAGGATGTTTCCTTTGGTTGGCTGTCTAAGACCAGAGGACATGGCCTCAAACTGAACGGGCGTCCTTTTAGAATGGAGATTAAGAGGAATTTCTTTAGCCAGGGATTGGTGAATCTCTGGAATTCATTGCCACAGGCAGCCATGGAGGCCAAGTCTGAATATATATTTAGGGCAGAGGTTGATATATTCTTGATTGGTCAGGGTATGAAGGGATCCAGGGAGAAGGCAGGAGATTGAGGCCGAAAGGGAAAATGGATCAGCCATGAAGAAATGGCAGAGTATACTTAATGGCCAAATAGCCTAATTTGCTCCTAAATCTTATGGATTTACAGGTTGAAGATAGGTGGAGGGGTGTGAAGTATATGAAGTAGTGTTGAAGCAGGGAGCTTGGAGGAGGGGGTGGACAGTTTAGGAGAATTGGCGAAGAAGTGGGAGATGGAATACAGGGTAAGGAAGTGTATGGTCATGCACTTTGGTAGAAGGAATAAATGGGGAATAAATTCAGAAATTGGACGTGCAAAGGAACTTTGGAGTCCTTGTGCAGGATTGCCTGAAGGTGAACTTGCAGGCTGTGTCGCTGGTAAGGATGGCACATGCAATGTAAGTATTCATTTTAAGAGGACTAGTATATAACAGTAAGGACGAGATGCTGAGGCTTTATAAGGTACTGATCAGCCTGCACTCAGCGTATTGTGAGCTGTTTTGAGCCCTTTATGTAAGAAATTATGTACTGGCATTGGATGGGGCTCAAAGGAGGTTTTCAAAAATGATTTCAGGAATGAAAGGTTTATCCTGTGAGTGTTTGATGGCTCTGGGCCTGTACTGAGTGGAATTTAGAAGAATGAAGTTGGAGGGGGGGGTGGGGGGAATTTCCTTGAAACCTATCAATATATTGAGAGGCCTATATAGAATGGATGTGGAGAGAACGTTTCCTATAATGGGAAGTTGCGGGGGGGGGGCGGAGTCTAGTCAGAGGAACAACCTCAGAAAAGAGGAATGTCTATTCTGAGTGGCAATTAGGTGGAATTTATTTAGCCAGAGGGTGGTGAATCAGGGGAATTCGTTGCCGTAGGCAGATGTGGAGACCAGGACATTGGGTGTATTTAAATTGGAGGCAGATTAGATTCTTGATAAATTAGAGTAACAAAAGGTTATGGGATGAAGGCAAGAGAAAAGGGTTGAGGGGGCAAAATAAATAAGCCGTGATTGAACGGGAGAGCAGACTCAATGGGCTGAATGGCCTAATTCTGCTCGTACACCTTATGGTCTAGTATGTGAGCGGATTCTAGCCCATTCCATGATATGTGACCTTTGCTTAGCGGGAACAGTACAGTATCAAAAAAAGTAAACCACTGTAGCTCTCCATTCTGCTACATACCAACATTAAACTTGACATTTCTTTTGGGGGAAAAAAGAAATTTTCCAATAAATTATTTTGCCTAAAAGCCTTGAAGTAAGCAACAATGGCCAGAAAGGTGGTGGTTCAGAAAGGACAGGATGCAGGCAATATCCTGATTAAGTGATGTTTTTCTAAGGTGGAGCTCACTGAATTTTGGTAATAGTCTCAGTGACCAAAGTATATATAAGGATTTCAGCTTTATTAACAGAGGAGGCCTTTGAGCATGAAAACAGACTGTTTTGGTGAAAGAATAGAGATAAGGCTTGATCAGAGTCCAGACTTGGATTCGTGAAACACTGGCATAGCTTTATGATGAAAGTGAAAGGTTGCAGGTGCATTTGATGGTTTCTGTGAGCAACTCTCCCATTCTGTGTTTGAGTACTGTAGCTGCAGGAGAATCAGCTTTTATTTGCAACTTTTGTAAAGAGGATTCACTGGCCACTATTCATTCTAGCAGAACATTTATCAAAACATTTGAGCAATAGATCAGTGGTCACTGGGTTTGCAGTTAGTAATTTGCCAAATGTGACTCCATAAAATATTAATACGTTCTCAGGTATGGCCTGCTACATTTCAGTTCTTATGCAGTGGAATTTAATTTGTTATAAAGCATTTTTGAAAGATGGATATTTAAAATGAAAGAAAATAAACTGGATATTCCTGCTTCCATCACTACCAAAAAAATTAGGCAAGGCAAACTAGCTGCTCCAGTTCTTTGTTTCAGCTTGTTCCTTTGATGTTGAGAAAACGTCTTTGACCATTGTTTAGTGTAGTAATGATGAGGTCTAAAAAGAGGAGAAGAGAAGCTGAGGCTTGCTGCTGAAGAAAAGCGCACTCGTCGGAAAAACAGCACCAAGACAACACTGAAGGACAGTGCCTTCAAATGCAGTCGCTGCAGCCGAGACTGTCTCTCCCGTGTGGGACTCTACAGCCACAACAGACGCTGCTCTAACACAGACTGAAACAAGACTTTTCAGGTGCAGATCCATGGTCCCGCGAGACTAACGGATGCCACCACAATGATTGAAATGTCTGCTGTATAAAATGATCCCTGTTCCGCTCTCTCCAAAGATGTGCCAAGGAGTACTTGGCTTGATAATACTTCAATGCATGATTCCTGGCTTTTGGAAATAATTTCTTTCAACTTGTAACTTTCTATGTATTTTTTTTAGAAAAAAAGCAGATTCACAAGGAATTTTATAGTCACTCTATAGTCACAATATTGTAGTCACGCTGCAGTAAACGCACATGAACTCTTCATCTGTAATGTATCAGTATTATTATTCATTCTCTGTAATGGTTCACTGCCTTTAATTGGAATTTATTTTACCACCATTTCACTGACAGCTTCCATTTTCCCTCTGATGATCGCCCTTCATCAAAGTGGTTTTGATTGCTCTTTGAGCAACTGACTGTGAGGATGGTTTCAATGATCTGATAATGATGTAGAAAGTTCTGAGTGATCAGAGTAGATAAACATATCCTTTTAGTTTTCATACAAGGATATGCTTATCTACTCTGATCATTGTTTTATTTAATATATCTGAAATCCTATGACCCAGATGTTTTCTGCTACTTTTGCACCACAAGTAGCTGCTGTGAGGGGATGCAGTGGGTGTTTTATATTTGGACTTTCAGAAGGCTATTGACAAGATGCCACTCATGAGTCTCCTTACCAAGTTAAGGGCATGTGGCATCACAGGAAGGTTAATGGCATGGTTAGAGCATTGGCTGATTAGTAGGAGACAGTGAGTGGGAATAAAAGTATCCTTTTCTGGTTGGCTGCCAGTGACTAAGTGTTCCGCAGGGGCCGGTGTTGGGACCGCATTTTTGTGCTGTATATCAATGATTTAGATGATGAAATTAGTTACCTTTGTTCCGAAGTTTGCAGATAATACAAAAGTTGGAGGGGCAGGAGGTGCTGAGGAAATGGGTAGGCTGCAGGAAGACTTGGACAGATTAGGAGAAAGGGCAAGAAAATAGAGAATGAAATACAATGTTAGAAAATGCATGGTCATGCACTTTGGTAGAAGAAATAAATGTGCAGACTATTTTCTAAATGGGGAGAAAATTCAGAAATCTGAGGTGCAAAGTGACTTGGGAGTCCTTGTGTAGAACACACTAAAAGTTAACTTGAGGAAGGCAAATGTAATATTAGCATCCATTTCAAAAGGTCTAGAATATAAGAGCAGGAATGTAATGCTAAGGCTTTAAGGCACAGGTGAGGCCTTAATCTTGTGTATTGTGAACAGTTTTGGGCTCCTCAATGAAGAAGAGATGTGCTGACGTTGGAGGGAGTCCAGAGGTGGTTCACAAAGATGATTCCGGGAATGAAAGGGCTATCGAAACCTTTCGAATGTTGAAAGGCTTAGATGGAGTAGATGTGGAAAGGATATTTCCCTTGGTGGGGAGTCTAGAACAAGAGGGCATGGCCTCAGGACAGAGGAGCATCGAGTTAAGACAGAGATGCAGTGAAATTTCTTTTGCCAGAGGATAGCGAATTTGTGGAATTTGTTACTACAGGCAGCTGTGAAGGCCAGGTCATTGGGTGTATTTATGGTGGAGATAGGTTCTTGGTTGGCCATGGCATCAAAGATTACCGGGAGTGGTTCTAAGGAGGGAGAGAAAAAAGAAACAGCCATGATTTGAATGATGGAGTAGACTTGATGGGCCAAGAGTCTAACTCTGCCCCTATGTCTTGCGGTCTTGTGGTGTTTTGATGCCTACGTCAGTCTGTTGATCATGCTTATTGTGTCCTAACTCTCCAGATGAGTAAGCCTGAGCAGCACGATATGGAAAGCAAGCTGTTGCCCGTATAGCAAGCTCCCCCTCTCCATGCATCTGATGAACCTAGAGGAATGGCAGAGACTACAGTTTGGTACTAGTAGTATCACTGGATTTTCCAGTCAATGTTAAACTCAATGTAGGGCCTTAGGGACTCCAGCTCCGGAATTTTCTCTCGGGATTTACTCCCAAAGCTGTTCTCCATGGGTGGGTATAGCCGCAAGGCAGCAGAGGTTTGAAATCAGAATTTTCCTTCTAGAAGAGCTTCCTACCATGGCTGCTGAGTCCCATCTGCCCAAGGAGCCAGTAATGTGCCTTTGCCCCTTCTCCTTTTACTAGATAAAGTTCCGCTGGACTTGGGGTCTAAGCCACACGCGAAGACCAGGAGCTGGACTTGGTTGTCAGAGGCTATTTGAGGTGCACACCATTGGGATCAATTAATAGGTAGTGGGAGTTTGTCCCTATTGCCACCCCCACTGGCTATAATAGCCTTGAGGAACCACTGAATGCCACCCTTTTCATGAGGAGATGTTTGAATCTGGAATTTTGACTGAAAAATGCTCACGGAATAAATGTTGACCTAAGCTTTAGTGTTAAAAGGAGTCTCTGCTGCTGGGCAGGTTAGTCAAGTAACAATGTTTATTGAAAGAAATTTGCATAAAACTTGCAGATCATCAGTTTTGCTGTGTGAAACATGTCCTATCAGTCATTGGTACCACAGAAACATTCTAATAGATTAACACTATTGTAGTTAAAAAAAAACAGCACTGCATTTTGCAAACATAATAATCATGATGAACACTTTTATATTTGTTAACTACATATTCTGAATTTTTAAGAATTCCTTTGTTTCTTGAATTTAAGTATAGTTGTGTGTTTAATTCAATGCTACTGAGGCATTTTCCTGTGGTAAAACTTTTGCATTAGGGTTGAAAGATATTGGAATGATACATGATCAACTGATCTGATTTTTATTTCTTTTTAGGAAGTCACTGGAAAGAAATTTGGGCAGAAAGATTTCCGTTCAGCACTGGAGGATGGAGTCCTGCTGTGCGAGTAAGTGCGCAGATTGAGCTTTGTTACTGTTCTGTTGGAAGGAGGGAAGGTTTCTGAGAGCCTTAGTCTGGCGGTTCTTTGGAAATGGAGTCTCAAACTGGTTTATGTTTGTGGTTCTGAGGTATCACCTGCTTATCTGTCCAAACAATCCCAGCTTTACTTGTGGGGCCATGTTGCATCTTGAAACTGTGTTCCTCCACGTTTCTCTTCTCTTACAGATCAATAAATTGTGTCCTCTGGATCAGCAGCAGTACACAATTTGCAACTACACTGGTTTAATGTTATAGTAGTACAAAGCTGCACCTCTGAGAAAATGCTACCCAACCTGCGCTTGAAGCTTCCAGAACTCTTGCAGGGCTTAGAATGGAAGGGGGAAGATGTTTTTCTTGATTGAGTCGTTTTCACCCAGTGGTAATTTTTGCAGGATAAAGAGGAAGGCCAGTTAGGACTGAGGTGAATTTCTTCACTTGGGGTATTAACCTTTGTAATTCTCTATCCTGGAATGATGTTGAGGCTTGATATTTGAGTTAATTAGAACTGATATTGATAGATTGTTGGAGAATTTTTAAAAAATCGCAGGTAATTTGCAGATTTCTCCTCCTGAGTAGCGTTCAAATTTTTAGTATTTGGGAATTCTGTTCTGCAGGTCTGTATGCCTGGTGATCCAGGCTCGGAGGAAAAAATAAATCATCTTTTGGGTACACAGAGCACATCGGTGTTGCAGTGGGGGGGGGGAGGTGTGAGTTGTATAAAAACATAGTGAAGGTTTTGGGTTGTGTTGGTGTCACTGGGTGGCACCAGAGTGATAGGGAGGGGTGTTGATTATATCAAGGTATGGTAGGGAGAGGTGTGGGGCTGTATTAGTGTGTTACTGGGAGGGGTAAGGAATGTATCAGAGTGATGCAGGGACGGGTAATGGGTGCATCAATTTTATGGAGCAGGGTGGGAACTGGGATTTTTGTTCTTGATCCCTGTTGCAGAGAGACCTCCACCAGCACTGCCGCGTATGTTGACATAAATTGTGCATGCTTAGTCACCATTGCCATCATTTTGAGTTACACCAATATGGTGACGTGTGTAGAAGTGGTTCACAGTGTTGCTAGAGATTTTGCACTCTGCCCTCCTTAATCTCTAATGCATAATTAAGGTTAAAACCTATGTTAATAGGGAAACTGGTATATCACAATTTAAAAAAGAAATTTTTAAAATTGAAATTTATCTGTGGTAATTTGACTCATCAGTATTATTACTCAATTTTTATAGGCCAAAATATCTAAACTTAATGAAGTTTTTTTTTGTTTTGCAAATTTGATTATACCTCTTAGGGGCACAATGTTTGAAGTGATTTTTTTTTGGGTTGAACGATTTTGCCCTGGGTTCATGCTTGCTGATAATGACTTGGAGAGGCTGCACAATGGTGTACCCAGCGGTGGAGAAACGTTCAAAGTAAATTTATTATCAAAATACAGTATGTCACAATATACAACACTTGGATTTACTGCGAGCGTACTCAGTAAATCTAAGAACCATAATAGTGTCAGTGGAAGACCACACCCAACAGATTGGTCAAACAGCCAATGTGCAAAAGATGACAAACTGTGGAAATGCAAAAAAAAAGTAGATGAGCAATAAATATGGAGAACATGAGATGAAGAGTCCTTGGAAGAGAGTTCTTAGGTTGTGGGAACATGTCAGGTGGGTGAAGTTGAGTGAAATTACCCATGCTGGTTCAAGAGCCTGATGGTTGAAGGGTTCCTGAAACTGGTGGTGTGAGTCTCATGGCTTCTGTATCACCTTTCTGATGGCAGTAGCAAGAAGAACGTGACCTGGGTGGTGGGGGTCCTTGATGATTGATGCTGCTTTCCTGTGACAGTGCTCTGTGTAGATGTTCTCAATGGAGGGGAGGACTTTCTCTATGATAAAATGGGCTGTATCCATTACTTTTTGCTTTTCCATTCGAGGACATTGATGTTTCCATACCAGGTTCTGATTCAGCCAGTCATGATGCTCTCCACCATACTTACCATAAGACATAAGACATAGGAGCAGAATGAGGCCATTCAGCCCATTGAGTCTGTTCTGCCATCCCATCATGGCTGATCCTGCATCCCACTCAACCCCATACACCTGCCTTCTTGCCATATCCTTTGATGCCCTGATTGATCAGGAAACGATCAACTTCCACCTTAAATATACCCACGGACTTGGCCTCCACCACAGTCTGTGGCAGCGCATTCCACAGATTCACTACTCTCTGGCTTAAAAAAAAATCCTCCTTACCTCTGTTCTAAAGGGTCACCCCTCAATTTTCAGGCTGTGCCCTCTAGTTCTGGATACCCCCACTACACACCCTCTCCACATCCACCCTATCTAGTCCTTTCAACATTAGGTTTCAATAAGATCCCCTGCATTCTTCTAATTTCCAGTGGGTACAGGCCCAAAGCTCTCAAATGCTCCTCGTATGTCAACCCCTTCATTTCAGGAATCATCCTTGTGAACCTCCTCTGGGCTCTCTCCAATGACAACACATCCTTTCTGAGATACGAGGCCCAAAACGGTTGATAATACTCCAAGTGTGACCTGACTAGTGTCTTATAAAGGCTCAGCATTATCTCCTTGTTCTTATATTCTATTTCCCTTGAAATAAATGCCAACATTGCATTTGCCGCCTTTACCATAGACTCGACCTGTAAGTTAACCTTCTGGGAGTCTTGCACAAGGACTCCTAAGTTCCTTTGCACCTCTGATGTTTGAACCCTTTCTCCATTTGAATAATAGTCCACACTGTTGTTCCTTTTACCAAAATACATCATCTATTTCCCAACAATGCCAATTTTCATCTGCCACTTTCTTGCCCATTCTTCCAATTTGTCTAAGTTCTCTGTAATCACATTGCTTCCTAAGCATTACGTACCCCTCCACCTATCTTTGTATCATCTGCAGACTTTGCCACAAAGCCATCAGTTCATTATCGAAATCATGGAGAAACAAATGTGAAAAGCAGCGATCCCAATACTGACCCCTAAGGAATACCACTAGTCACCGGCAGCCAACCAGAAAAGGCCCCCTTTATTCCCATTCGCTATCCATGCCAGTATCTTTCCTGTAATACCATAGGATTTTATCTTATTAATCAGCCTCATGTGGCACCTTTTCAAATGTTTTCTGAAAAACCAAGTAAATGACATCCACTGCCTCTCCTTTGACCACCTTGCTGGTTACTTCCTCAAATAACTTGAAAACAGATTTGTCAGGCAAGATTTCCCTGCTGACTTTGACTATATCATTAGTCTCCAAGTAGATCTATAGAAGTTTGTCAAAGTTTTAGATGCATGCCAAATCTCTGCAAACTCCTAAGTAGATGTACTGCTGTACTTTCCTTGTAATTGCACTTGTGTGCTAAGCCCAGCAGAGTTCCTTTGAAATGCTAATGCTGAGGAATTTAAAGTTGCTGGCACTCTTTACCTCTGATCCTTCAATGAAGACTGATTTATGGACCTCCTGGTTTCCTCCTCCTGGAGTCAATAATCGGCTCCTTGGACTTGGTGACATTGAATGAAAGGTTCAATCACAAACTAGAGGAAATCAACAGATGCTGGAAATTGAAGCAACGCATACACACAGACCTGGAGGAATTAGCAGGCCAGGCAGCATCTATGGAAAAGAGCAAACAATCAATGTTTCTGGCCGAGACCCTTCCTCGGGACTGAGTGAGAGGTTGTTGTGGCACCACTCAGCCGGATTTTCAAGCTCCCTCCTGTATTCATCGTGTGGTGCATGGCCAAGTGGTTAAGGCATTGGATTAATGATCTGATGGTTTGTCCTCGAGCAGGGCACTTAACCACACAATGCTCCAGTCCACCCAGCTGAAAATGGGTACCGGCAAAATGCTGGGGGTTAACCTCGCGATAGACTGGTGTCCTGGGGGGGGGGGGGGGGGAGTCTTGTACTCTCAGTGGCTTCACGCCACGGACACTAGCATAAGCACCTGATGAGCCTGTAAGGCGTGGGGGACAGACTTAAACTTTAATTTAACTCCTGTATTGATCACCACCTCGGGATTTGGCCAACGACGGGCGGTAATATGAAATGCAAACAGCAACTCTCATACTTGAGTATGCCTGTACGCCTGCATTCTCCAGAGGATGTGTCCGGATTTCATTCAGGGCAATGCTGATAGCTATCAAGCTTATCAATGTTATCACACTCTCCACAACAATAGTTCGTTAAAAGTGAGAAAAGCTTTTGTGTAACATTTGCTTATTAGTTTAATCATGATTACAGTATCTTCTGGCTTTGCGTAATTTCAAACAAATGCCCAAGTAACTCCAGTGTGCAGTTAATCACGTGATTTTTTATGAATTTGAGAATTTTGTAATGTGAAGGCCAATTTCTGGAGTCCATGTGTCTAGTCCCAGAAACAGATGATTATCAATCACACTGTCCAATATCCACTCAGTTCACCCTTTTGTCTTCTCATATTGCGCATTGTCCTCGCAGTCTGTTTGATGCACTTCCTGTTCTTAAAGTATGTTTCTTTTGCCCTTGGCTTGAATTTGAATTGCCACATTATAGCAAGGTTTTTCTTTTGGGGGGAGAGATGTCACTTAAACAGGAACTGCAGAGAGCTGCAGCAGAAAGTGAGATCCTTGTTTAGAGAAAGCTGGCAGGTAATACAGAAAACTAGTGGTCAAATTGGCTATTATTTCAGAGGGATTGGAGTATAAAAATGGGAAGTCTCGTGTTATCAACAAACTTGGACCCCCCACCCCGCAAAAAAAAAGAAACATATTATGGTAGTTCAGGGAAGGTTCACTTGGGTAATTCTGTGGTAAAGTGGGACCTTCCAGCCTTTAATTCTGGATGCACGGATTTCTGACTCCTGACCCCAGTGACCTGGTGTTGTCACCAGCCCTCCTTGACCCCTGCCATAACTCGGACTCACTGCGTGCACGGACTTTTGACCCAGGATCGGAACTCACTGACTTGGGATCACTGGTCTCCATGCCTCCTGATCAGATCTCTGGGATCGCCAGCATTGGACGCATAGTGACACAACCAGGATTCAAACTTCAGCCTAATCTCTCCATTTACAGCCCCTGACCTCTATCTTCCCCTCATCCCTGGCCTTAAACCCTAACTCAGAAAATCAGCCCTGCGAACACACAAAAACACAACTGAGTCTGAGACATGACATGGGAAGTCAGAGCAACACACACAAAATGCTGGAGGAACTCAGCAAGCCGGGCAGCATCTCTGGGGGAGAAAAGCACAGTTGACGTTTTGGGCCGAGATGCTGCCTGGCCTGCTGAGATCCTCCAGCATTTTGTGTGTGTTGCTCGGATTTTCAGCACCTGTAGATTTTCTCTTGTTTGGGATGAGAAGTTGTGAAGAAAGAAACCAGGGTCAGAGTTTCAGATCACTTGCCCTTCATCAGTTGCCTCTTCATCTGATTTAAAATCTCTACAATTGCAGTTTCTTGATAAACTTGCATTGTTCAAGTTTAACTCTTAATTTAAAAGTGTATAACACCACTGTGTTATCATCTCTTCCTCTGGTACAGCTGATTTTTCAGATTGCTTCAGAACCTTCCAAGAGTGTGTGTGTACCCTGGTTTTGGTTGAAATGATTGAGTGACAATATTTCTGAAGCTTCTCTTGAATCTAGGTACATGATATCCAAATAATTTTGTCTGCCCAGATGTTATACCTGTCATCTTATTGCAATATGTCAAATTTATCCCTCTATTCCAGGGGTTCCCAACCTGGGGTCCACAGACTCCTTGCTTAATTGTATTGGACCATGGCAAAAAAAAAGGTTGGGAACATATGGTCACCTCTCATTCTCCTGTTTTCCAAGGAATAGAGATTCAGCATGGCCGACCACTCTAACTCAAGCCCTCTTGTCCAGGCAGCATCCTCATAAATCTGTTCTACCCTCTCTCCAGCTTGACAATAACAGGGTAACCTAAACTACACAATACTGCAAGTGTGATCTTACCATTGACTTGTATAACTGCAAATTAATGTCCCTATTCCTCATATCAATGCCTTGGCTGATGAAGGCCAGCATGATAAATGCCTTTTTCACCCTCTCTACTTGGGTGATCACTTTCAGTGAACTGTGCACTTGTACTCCGAGGTGCCTCTGTCATCAGTGCCCTGCCATTCATTGTATAGGTCCTACCCTGGTCTGAATGTCCAAAATATATCAAGTCACACTTCCCTAATTAGAATCCATTTAACATTCCTCACCCCTTCTCTCAAACTGATTGAGATCTCTTTGCAATTTATTGTAACCTGCTTCACTATCAACAAATCTCCTAATTTAGTATCATCACTGTCATCAGCAAATTTGCTAATTAGGCCATGTACTTTCACATTCAAAATATTTACATAAACAGTGAATAAGAGGTCCCACTAGTGCCCCACTAGTCTCCGGCCTCCAGTCTGAGAGCTGGCCTCTACAACCTGTGTGACGGTAGTAGTGTTTCCAACATCTTGTCCATACCTCCTTGGTCCTCGCTACTGCTGCTGCAGTCTTCAGTCTCTACCTGTACAGCCAGGTGATCAGACTTCCTGAAGTGAGGGCTTGGAATAACAGTGGTGATGTAACAGTGGTCCAGTTTGTTGTTTACTCTGGTATTCCAAGTGATCTGTTGATGGTAATTGTTTAGTGATTCTTTTTTTTCCATACTGGCCTGGTTTAAAAACCCCAAAATGATGGTGAAGTCATTAGGGTGCCCTGTTTGGGGCAAGTTGATCTCATTGCTCAGATCATCTAAAGCCTGATTGACGTTGGCCTGAGGTGGAGTGGATGGCGTATGTGCTCGTTAACGGCGCTTCATTAGTTGAAGCTACCTCGCATAAAGTGAAAACTGACACGGCTGTGCCAATCTGGTATCTGCACAAAAGGTAGATTTTATTTCCTGGTCCTCCAGTTGTAATTGGTACAAGTACGGGAACAGGGTTGAGCTCATTTAAATAATGCCAGTTGAGACAATTGAACCTGACATTTCAAATGGATATTGATTTTGGCCATGACCAATGTAATACAGTACACCCTCATGTGCTAATATTTATCCTAGATTGTGTAGATAAAAATGGGAAAGACCAGTAACCGATATGGGATCAAGTCTAATGCTTCTGGTACTTGCAGGAAAATCTTATTTATTTGTTTATTTGGTGTAGTTAGTCCTGGGTATCTAGCTCTAATATCCAAATGTACATCCCAATCCTGAATATATGTAAATACTGGAACAGACAACCACAATCATGAGTTTGAAATCATCTACAAATTGGACAAGGTAGATTTCAGTCTCTTAAGGACATTAGTCAATTAGATGGTCTTTTATAGCAATCCATAGTCTTATTATCAACATTACTGTGTTTACCTTCTACTTTGTTTTCAAAGATTCAAGATACAAAAAACTTTATTGTCATTCTAACCATACATCAGCTCTGCAGGGTAGAATGAGACAGTGTTTCCCAGGAGCAGTGCAGTCATAACATAACAAACGCAACACTAAATAATAAACATAACAATAAATAGTAAAACACAACAGCCATATGTCGGTTAAAATCAAGTTATTTAATTAATTATTTAATTTAATTATTTGGATTTAGTAAGGAACCTGTTCAATAACCCATAATAGCATCAGTGGTGCTGTCTACTTTGCTTCCACAGCATTGCCTGGTGTTATGTGGCTGACCAACGAATTGATCCTTGTTTCTTCTTGTAGTATCTCTATTACAATGCAAGCCGGAGCAACTGTAAATAAAATGTCTCCTTTACAAAAGAAGACTCTGCCTTTCAAGGATCAATCTATCTGTGAATATACACAAACCTTTGTACCCTAGTCCACCTCAGTTTGCATTAACTCACCCACTTAGATCATAATGTGACTAAATGTTGACAAATGTTGACAAACAGTTGGTGATCTTATTGGAAGCCTTCTGGGAATTTACTTTCCATTGTTGTGCATAGAATATTCTGAAATTTGACACAAAACATTAATTCTGTTTCTCTTTTCACAGGTGCTACCTGACTTGAGTTTTTTCCAGCATTTTCTGTTTCCATTTCCAGCATCTGCAGTTTTTTTTGATAATTCATTTAATGTTAGTGTACAAAAGTTAGCCATTTTTGCAAGGTGTATTGGAAGTAAAAATAGAGAAGAGTAAATGGAATAAAAGTAATCATTTCTATTAATATCTAAATTGTTTTTGCAGCATTGATTGTACATTTAGATCTTCTAAACCTCCTGGTTATCTGGAACAGGGCTCCATGGACCCCTAGGTTAATGGTTAATGTTCGTGTCATAGAAAAGGTTGGGAACCCTTGATCTGGAAAAATAGAAGAGGCATAAATGCCTCATAAATGCTCGAGTTATTGAGGTTTTTGCTCCACTGATAGATCTGTTTGCGAACTGTGTTCAGTCTCCTCACCATACCTGCGTTGTTCTGACAGCCAGCAGTGGGCCTCACTTTACTGGTCTAAGCCACAGAGAAGAAGTGGAAACTTGGGGCAAAGACAAGCTGGGAAGGGAGTTTTATGGCAAAGGTGCAGGAATCAAATACAATGATCTGTTTAACAGGTAGCATTGGAGGCTTGGTGCAGTGGAAGGATCCAGTGTTATTGGAGAGGAAGATCTGGCGATGGATCTTGACTGTAGACTAAGTGCAATATAAGTGACAGCTATATCTGGATCTTTGTGTGCTGTGTATTCCTATGTGTGGTGGTTTATTTCGTATTTCAAATTCTTACATTGGAGAATAATACAAATTTGTTGAAGGATTTTGCTCGGATACAGGTACTCCTTCCAAGACAATAAGTATCATCTTTATGCCATTACTGGCCAGAATGGTGAGGTTTTGCAGGAAGCTGAGCACTTTAAAGGTGATACAACAAATGTTAAAACTTTCAAAACTACATTTATTAGAGAAATCTAACATCTTCCTGAACCACTACTTACAAAAACACCTTTAAGATCCTGGTGATCTGTGGAAAGCTCTTGATCTCAAACCTCTGCCGCCTTGTGACTATACCCAACCGTAGGGGAGGCTTCGGGAGTAAACCCGAAGGAAAAATCTGCAGCTAGAGTCTCTAAGGCAGCCCTACACTGAGTTCAATGATGACTGGCGACTCCTGCGACACTGCTGGTATCAAACTGCATCGGTCTTTGCTGTACCTTTGGATTAGAGAGAGAGCCTGCTGCACAGGAAATAGTTTCCTCTCTCTATCGTGCTGCCCTGGTTTGCTTGTATACTGGCTAGCAGATCATGTAGACAGCTGACACATAACATCAGATATGTGTTCAAACTGTGGTTTATGAATTTAAGTAGCGGAGAATTTGGTCTGAGTTAAGCTGCTACTGTGTCCTTTCTTTACCAACTAATCTTGAATAAGAGAGCAGTTTGATTGTGATACCTTCTGCAGTTGACTAGACTGTTCACTATATCCACCTTTGTTCGAAGTGTGGTTGCTTGATCAGATACTTTAGTGAACTCTTCCCCTGGCTTCTGTTGGTGTGTTCAAGGATCAAAATCGAGAGGAAAAGATTAACTCCTTTGCTATTCATTCATTGACTTGGTGGTAAAGTGAAAGTGTTGTTTTCTTTAAATTTTGGATCTCTGGAAGGGTTATTTAATCCACCATATCTGAGCCCTGAAGATCGCTTCAGATGGGGTTAGTGTGTACTTTTACCAATACACTCACTTGATCCATGGGGAAAACAAACTGTGAGCATCATGTTTGCAATTGATTTGCATTTCCTTCTGATTTATTTACCATTATGGAATTACTCTCATGTTTGTTACTGACTTGGTAAGCAGAGGTCCGGTCCACTGATTGAGAGTTAAGACTTCAAATCCTACTAGAGCTGCTGAGAAGTTTAGATTGGTAGTTTCGTTACTTCAGATGGTGGTTGTGCGACCACTGGATTGTCTTGAAAATGCATTAATTCCACTGAAGTCAAAACAGATTTGTATGGGATCATAGATCGGAAAGGTTTAGAGGGATGTAGTCCAACTCCAAGCAAATGAGACTAGCTCAGGATAGCACCTTAGCATGGATGAGTTGGGCTGAAGGGCCTGTTTTTGTGTTGCATAATTTTATGCACCAACACTCTGCTAGCTGTATACCTTGGAAATCATTATAACATGGTTGCTATTTTCATAAGATACTCCATAAGACATGGGAGCTGAATTAGGCCACCTGGCCTGTTGGGTCTGCTCTGCATTCAGTCATGGCTCGTTTTCTTTCAACCCAGGTTTGACCTCCACAGCACTCCATTCTATTTTAGTGCAGTTTGGGGTACGTACACTCAGTGGCCATTTTATTAGGTCCCACCTGTACCTAACAATGTGATCACTGAGTGTATGTTCATAGTCTTCCGCTGACCATCTGCTTCAGCGTTTAACACGTTGTGCATTCAGAGATGCCATTCTGCTGACCACTGTTGCAGACATCCCACCCTGCAAAAACTCATTTCAGGGAGGTAGCACCATCAGTTTGCGGGAGACTCCTGGAACTTCCGGGAGAGGTGGGATGTCTGCAATAGAGTAGCTCCTTAGCAGCTAGCCAGCTAGTTTAAATAACGTTAGCTATGCTAATGAATGAATGACACCTGTTAAACTCACCTCAACAATGTCTTTTACAGTCTTAACCCACCATGGGCAATAGAAAAGTCACTGTTGCAAACAGTGCAGCGAGCAACACTGTCATTATTTTTGACCCCTATTAGGCAGGGGTACTCTTTAGTGTAGTCTGGGGTGACGTACGTTTTATATTTTCTTTTTTCGGAACAGTCTGCTGTGGCGTGCTCTCTCTCTCGTGCTTGCTCTCTCTCTCCCATGCTGTTTCTCTCTCTCGCTCTCGCTCTCTCTCAAACAAAATTGATTTCCGTGATATTGCATATAATCTGCAGGCATCAGGGAGCCACTATTAATATGCGGAAGACTCCCAGAACTTTTGGGAGAGGTGGGATGTCTGCTGTTGTCAACAGTAACTCAAATAATCACGTGGCATGTTGGCTTGAACCAGTCTAGCCATTCTCCTCTGACCTCACTCATTCACAGAACTGCTTGCTGGATGTTTTTTTTAAAAAGACTATTGTGGATGAAAATCCCGGGCAATCAGCAGTTTCTGAGAAACTCAAACTGCTCTGTTTCAGGTTGATTTGAGTAAAGGATGGCCCTTTTTTTAAGCAATGACTCTTGGTTCCAGATTCTCACACAGGATGAAATATTCTTTTCATATCCACCATTGTTAAGACCCTTCAGGAGCTCCTGCTTTAAGGATTTGGCTTTTGGATAGTTATTGAAAAAATAGTCTAGAGGGAAGGAGAAGAATTACGCAAGATTTAAACCTTATTAAAAGGTCAGAGGCAAAATGTTGGTATGTATGTAATGAAGAGAATTTAGGAAGGTTTATGCACAAGAAGAACATTTCATGACTTCAGATGTAGCAAAAGGATTTGCAAAATTATTAATCACTGCAAGAATACATACTTATTGCAACACTCAGCTCAAAAACTCCATGCAATTTCCCAGCAGACCAACCCCATCAATTCTAGTCCTTTTTGTTTTCCCAGAGCTTTCATTTCTATGTGCGTTTCTTCTTTTACCATTATTCTAGGTGAGAGACAATTTACAGAGGGCAAGTGTCCTAGAAGTGTGGGAGGAAACCCATCCAGTCATGGAGAGAGCATGCATTCTCCACAGGTTCAATGCTCAACACATCACACTGCCACCTACTGGCCATTCTGTTAGGTTCTAAGTGACCTATTGCTTTTGGATTTTGTTGTGGCATTAGGATTGGACTAGTTTCTGCTGGAAGAATCAAAGTAAATCAGCCTTTGTTCTAATCCAGGGGTTCCCAACCTTTTTATGGCATGGACCCCAGGCTGGGTAACACTGCTGTAATCACATGACTGTCTAGTTCTTAACAGTAGGAATATTACCGTTTACACAATAAAATCGTCAAGACTTTCAATTTTTCACTTGTTCCCCACATTCCCTTAACTTGATTAATCACTAGTGGATTCTGGAGCCTAATATGAAAATCATCAGTGTCAGGTAGGCTTTTAAAGTGAATATTCATATTTTGGGGCTGTTGCAGAAAATGCTGCATTGATAATGAGCCAGAATAATTTGTTATAAATATACTAACAATTTTAATGAAAATATTTGGCAATATTGCTCAAAGGTTAACCAGCAATGCTATCCACTACTTCTATGATTTCATATTTTGTGGGTTAACACGGTAGCCTCTTCTGTTAAACACATATGGTTTTAAACTTTTATTTAAATTGCAAGCTGTGGGCCAGGAAGATGCTGAAATGCTTTATGACTGCATCAGTGAAGAAATGTACAGCTGTAATTTTCCCTCCTTGCATCTTTGAGGATGGAAATTGCTTGTAATTGTATCTACTATAAAGTAACCAACTTTAGTCATATCGCATGGAACATGTCGTTCTCTTCAACCCATCCATGCCATCCAAGTTTGCATACCTGAGCAGGTCCTGTTTGCCTGTGTCTGGCCCCCGTTGCTCCAAACCTTTCTTATTCTTATGCCTGTTCAAACATAGTTGTGCCCATCTCTACCACTTCCTCCGGTAGCTTATTCCACATACCCAGCACTCTGTTACTCAAGTCCCATGAAAAATTTTCCCCTCTGATTTTTAAACTTAAGCACAACAGAAGTAGTGTTAAAAAGCCTCCAAAGTGAAATGCTAACTTTGTTTCTCTTTCCACAGATGCTGACTTACCTGTACTGTTTCAGTTTTTATTTTGGGTTTTCACCATCTGTGGTCTTTCTGATTTAAAAAAAATAGTATTCACCACGTTTTAAAGTTGAGTTCTACTGTAGGATGTGGGCTTTATCTGATGTCTGAGTTGTATATCAGATAGATCACTTCGATTCTCATCCTCTGTATTTGAATCACAACATTAAAAAAAATCCACAGCTGTTCAAACATTTTCGGATTTGCTATTCATTCTGTATTCAATGCTTGTTCTCAGAACAGAACTATCTGTAAATGTTCCTGTGTTACTACTCCCAGTTGTGGATCTCCTTCACTATATTCAAAATTATTTTCATAAAATCATTCATAATATTCACTCAACTGAGATGATGCCCTCAGTATTGGGTTGATCTTTGAAAAACATTAATAGCTGTGCAGAGAAAATGTGACCGTTGTTTTAAAAAGTGAAGGTATTGGCATTGAATTCTTTAAATCTCCCTTTCGTTTGTTCAGTTTTGCCTGTCAATGTATTGTTTACTGTGTTTACAAATGATAATCCACAAGTTTCATATCTCGTCCTGACAAAGGGTCTCGGCCTGAAACGTCCACTGTACCTCTTCCTAGAGACGCTGCCTGGCCTGCTGCATTCACCAGCAATGTGTGTTGCTTGAATTTCCAGCATCTGCAGAATTCCTTGTGTTTTCATAAGCCTTGCCTGTTTGCAACTTTTTGTACTGTATTTGTTTCTATCTGACACAGTAGCACATTTTGCCTGTAATTGCTGGGAAGTCCTGTCAAATTATTCTAATGCAAAGGTGCTGATATTAAGACTACAGTACAAGATGTAGGATTAGACCATTTGCCCCACCAAGTATACTCCACTCCATCATGGCTGATCCATTTTTCCCCCTCCGCCCCAATCTCCTACCTTCTCCCCAAATCCCTTCATGCTTTGACTAATCTAGTATCTATCAACCATTAGATTAGATTATGAGGACACGCAGTCCTCTTTTATTGTCATGTAGTAATGCATGCATTAAGAAATGATACAATGTTCCTCCGGTGTGATATCACAGAAACACAAGACAGACAAAGACTGGAAAAACCATATAATTATAACATATATTTACAACAGTGCAAAGCAATACTGTAATTTGATAGAAGAGCAGACCATGGGCATGGTAAAAAAAAATCTCAAAGTCTCTCTCAAGTCCCAACATCTCACGCAGACGGTAGAAGGAAGAAAACTCTCCCTGCCATGAGCTTCCAGGCCGCAAACTTGCCAATGCAGCATCCTGGAAGTACCCGATCACAGTCCAACTCAGTCCGTCTAAAAACTTTGAGCCTCCGACACCGAGCACCATCTCTGCCGAGTGCTCCGACCCCAGCTCCGGCTGCCAGCAACAGGCAAAGCCGAGTATTTGGGACCTTCCCCTCTGGAGATTCTCGATCGCGCAGTGGCAGTGAACCGGGCATTTCAGAAGTTTCTCCAGATGTTCCTCTGTGCTTCTCACATCCATCTCCATCAAATAAGGATTGTGCACGGCCCCCTATTTAACAAATATGATATCATTTCACCATTTCACCGGAGAGGCCGCGCGTGCTGCCATCTTCTCCTCCCTCTCCTCTCATTAACGAGCAAATCTTCAGATGCTGGAAATCCAAGCAACACAAAGTGTCAGAGGAACTCGGCAGGCCAGGCAGCATCTATGGAAAAGAGCACAGTTGACATTTTGGGCTGAGCCCCTTCAGGCTGAGAAACGTCAACTGTGCTCTTTCCCATAGATGCTGCCTGCCTTGCTGAGTTCCTCCATCATTTTGTGTGTGTTGCAAGAATCTATCAACCTCTGCCTTAAATATACCTAATGACTTGGCCTCCACTACTACCTGTGGCAACAAGTTCCACAGATTCACCACTCTCTAACGGGGTGGGGGGGGGAATTATTATCTCCGTTCTAAAAGGACACCTCTCTATACTGAGTCTGTGTCCTCTGGTCTTGAACTCCCCCACCATATTCGTAAAGCAATACAGTGAGTTCACCTCTGGAACCATTTCTGGCCTATGTTGCTTACACTCAGTGGCCACTTTATTAGGTTCTTCCTAACACACCACAAGTCTGCTAGCTGTATACCTTGGGAACCATTACAACATAGTATATCTATTAAAGTGGCCACTGAGTGTATTGTATAGTAGCCTGGTTATCACTGCCCTCGATTTTGCTATGCTTTCTCCACAAGCTTCATATGCTTCCACTCTGAAAATATTTTCCATTATGGTGGCCTATGCAAATCATCGTTCCATCCTTTTACCCTAATACATTGGCATAATTTGGCTTCACTTCCGTAATAACAAATGGGTTGGTAGAAATTGAATGGGTCAAGCAATATCTCTGTCACGGAAAGGGATTGTTTATGTTTTGGTTTGAAGCTCTGCATCAGGTCCTGACTGTTCCTTCCACCCATCCCACAGATGCTGCTCACCCCATTCAGTTGCTCCAGCAGGTTATTGCTCTAGATTCCAGCATCTGGAGTCTCCTTTTCTGTGGTGGTGTTAATGCTTCTCATCTTTGCCTATCTTTTTAACCTTTGATGATTTTCTTTGATTCCTTATTTCCTTTTGTAGGTGATGTCAAAGTCCCTCCATAGACATTGACTTGCAGTGAGAACAAAGTTGTTGGAACCTGAGTCCCCATTCAGAAACTGCAATAAACCTGCTCTGGTATAAAATTTAAATCTCATCCAAACCTGACTCCAACTGTGACTCTACCGTGGCCCATCTGAACCCCATTACTTGTTTGTTTTTCTTACCTGACTTGCTGCTGTGGGCAATGACCAGCGCACTATATATCAATGGTTGATTAAGAACTGAGGATGTATTGGATAAGACCAACCTGAATCCTGACTCGGATACCCTGCCTGGCCAGCACAGGTCACGAATGGTTTTCAGATTATAAACTCACCTGACAGCACCCTGCTACCAACAGTCGATGCCTGTTGGGCTCAATTCAGGTGAGCCTGCTCTGGATTTCACCTTCACCTCAAATGGGGAATCACCTCCTTATCAATGCCCTGACCTATAATCAGATGCCACTTCATTAGGTACACCTCATTAATGCAAATATCTAATCAGCCCGTCACGTGGCAACAAGCCAATGCATAAAAGCATTCAGACATGGACCAGAGGTCGTTTGTTGTTCAGACCAAATATCAGAATGGGAAAGAAATGTGATCCAGGCAACTTTGACTGTGGAATAAAATTTGGTGCCAGACAGGGTGGTTTGATTATCTCAAATTGCTGATCATCTGGGATTTTCATGCATAATAATCTCTAGACCAGGGGTTCCCAAAGTTTTTGTATGCCATGGACCCTTGCCATGAACCGAAGGATCTGAGGACCCCAGGTTGGGAACCCCTGCTCAAGAGTTTTACAGAGAATGGTGCAAAAAATACGAAAAAAAAAGTCCAGTGAGTGGCAGTTCTGTGGGCAAAAATGCCTTGTTAATGAGAGAGTTCAGAGGAGAATAGCCAGACTGTTTCAAGATGACAAGACAACTGTAACTTGAGTAACCACGTGTTACGACAGTGGTGTGCAGAAGAGCATCTCTGAATGCGCAACACGTTGAACCTTAAAGTGGATGGGCTACAACAGTTGGGGATAACATCAGGTTCTACTCCTGTACCTAATAAAGTTACCACTGAATGTTTGGTGGTTTAGCCAACAAAATCAAATCTCCAAGCAGAAGTTCTTTGCCTGGAATCAAATTTGCTTTCAATCCCTTACAAGTAATTTTATCTGTCCAGCACCTCTTTAGAAAGAAGGAAAATGAACATGTGCACTGAATACCCCTGGCTGACAGGGCTTCAGATCCACTGCTGGGAAGTGAGAGTAGGTTGGTGAGTTACGTCAATGAGCACAGAAACAATGGACAAAAGTGTCTTGCTATGTAATAAATATCCTATGATTTTAAACATTGATGAAACATTTGAATTCTGAACAACATTTTAATTCCAATTCCCGTGCCAACATGTTGGTCTATGGCCTCTTGTGCCAAGATAAGGCCTCCCTCAGGGTGGAGGAGCAATACTTTATGTTCCGTCTAGGTAGCCTCCAACCTGATGGCATGAATATCGATTTCTCCTTCTGGTAAACAAATTCCCCTCCACCACCTCTTCCTCTGTTCCCCAGTCTGACCTTAACCTCTCCTGACTGGCCTATTATTATCCCTTTGTTCCCTCCTTCTTCCCTTTCTCCTATGGTCCACTCCCCTCTCCGATCAAATTCCTTCCTCTCCAGCCCTTGACCTTTCCCCACCCACCTGGCTTCACCTATCACCTTCCAGCTAGCCTCCTTCCCATTCCCCACATTTTTATTCAGGTGTCATCCCTCTTCTCAGTCCTGAAGAAGGGTCTTGGCCTGAAATGGGAACTGTTTATTGATGTCCTTAGATGCTGCCTGATCTGCCAAGTTCCTTCAGCATTTTGTGTGTTGCTTTTATTTTACTACATCTGTGCGATAATTTAGTATAACTATCTCCTCCTTCCTTTTCAGGCTGGTTAACAAAATAAAGCCTGGTGTCAATAAGAAGATCAACCGCCTGTCTACACCTATAGCTGGTTTGGTAAGTTTGTGTTCGGGGCATTTGAAAGTAAAATCAAGTAGTAGATTTTCTTAAATTTTTTTATCATTTTCATTTTATTTCACAAGATTAGTAAAGAATAGTGGCGTCTTTCTCTTCCCACTCGTATAAGGCAAGTTTATTTGTATAGCACTTTTTTAAGCACAAGGCAGTTCAAAGTGATGTAAAAAATCTAACATCAAATTTCAGACTATATACAAGAGAATAAAATCACACAAAAATTGGATATGATAAATAGAAGTTACAGTGCAGGAGATTCTAATTAAAAGCTACAGCAAAACAAGAAAATTTTAAGCCTCAATTTAGAAGAGCTTAAAGTTGGGGCAGATCATCTAGAAGGTTATTCCAGATATGTGGAGCATAGTAACTAAAAGCGGCCTCATGTTTAGTTTTGACCCTGGGGACTGTGAGCAGACACACCTCAGATGACCTGAGAGCTCGGGAAGGTTCATAATGCAGCAAGAGATCAGATGTTTTTTGGCCCTAGAACATGCAGTGCTTTATAAGCCAGTGGTAATATTTTAAAGTCAGTCCTCTGGGCAGGAAGCCACTGTAGCAATCTGAGAACTGGAGTGATGAATTCCACTTTCCTGGTTTCAGTGAGGACTCTAGCAGCAGTGTTCTGAATGAGCTGCAGCAGTCTGAGGGATTTTTTTTACAGAGACCTGTGAAATTGCTATTACAGTAGTCAAGCCTACTAAAAATGCATGGACAAGTTTTTCTAGATCTTCCTGAGACATAAGCCCTTTAACTCTCACTATATTTTTAAGATGGTAGTAGGCTGACTTTGTAATTGTCTTAATGTGGCTGTTTAAGTCAGAGTCCAACACAACGCCGAGGTTTCTGGCTTGGTTTGTGGTCTGTAGCATCAGGAATTCCAAGTGAGCACTGTCTTTTAATCACAAACACGAGGAGATCTGCAGATGCTGGAAATTCAAGCAACACACACAAGATGCTGGTGGAATGCAGCAGGCCAGGCAGCATCTATAGGAAGAAGTACAGTCATCGTTTCGGGCCGAGACCCTTGACACGACTAACTGAATTTCATGACGAAGGGTCTGGGCCCGAAACGTTGACTGTACTTACTGTAGATGCTGCCTGGCCTGCTGTGTTCCACCAGCATTTTGTGTGTGTTACTGTCTTTTAATCATTCTTTTTTGGCACCAAAAACAATTGATTTCAGTTTTCTTTGTTTCACTGGAGGAAATTTTGGCTCACCCAATCAGTGATTTGTTCAATAGTTTCTTTGGTGATTGTATGGGACCATAGTCACTTGATGACACTTATTTAAATCTGAGTGTCATCCACATAATTAAGATAAGATTTTGTTGCATGATTTGCGCTGGAGGGAGAATATGTTTGTTAAACAGAAGAGACCCTAGTATGGACCGTTGAGGCACTCTGCATATCATTTTTGTTCGGTCAGATATGTAGCTACCAGTCGATACAGAATAGTCCTTCTCCTGTAAATAAATATGTTTTAAGTCACTGTAGGACTCTACCGGAAATTCTTACCCTATTTTCCAGTCTGTCCAGTAATATGCCATGGTCAACTGTGTCAAAAGCTGCACTGAGATCCAGTAAAACTAAAATTGAAATTTTATCATCATCATCATCATGGTTTAAGCGATGTCATTTAAAACCTTAACCAGAACAGTCTCAGTGATATGGTGTTGTAGAAATCCAGAAAACATCCATACAGTTGCTTAGTGCCAAAAAGCTTATAAGTTGCTGATAATCAACCTTTTCAATGATTTCACTTAAACATGGTAAGTTTGATATAGGCCTGCAGTTATTAATTACTGAGGCATCTAGTTTTTTTTAAAGAGGCTTAATAACTGCAGTTTTTAGGGCTTTTGGGAAGCAGCCTGATGGAAGAGAAGTGTGGACTATTTTCAGAATGTCTGGTGCCATGCAATTAAAAACATTTGTACAAAAGGTTGTAGGCAGAATGTCAAGGGAACAGAAGGAGGACTTCAGGTGTAGCACAATTTCTTTTAAAGTTTCACAGTCAATAGGTTTGAATTGTATCACAGCTAAGTTAGTTGTGAGTGAGTGAAAGGATGGCACTGACTTCTGACCTGATGCAGAGACACTGACAGCATGTCTACTGAATTTTGTCAGTTAAAAAGAACGCAAGGTTGTTACATGACTTGGTAGATAGAAGTTTAGTTCCTACTGATATAGGAGGATGTGTGAGCCTACCAACTGCAGCAAATAAGGCATGTGTATTCTTGCTGTTCGTGTTTGTATCTGAGAAGGACTGCCTTGCACAGCTCAACTCTAAATTATAGATGCAAAAAGTTTATTTCTAGATATAATGGACCTGAATTTTGTGTTCAGCTTTTCAACACTTCTTTTGGAGTTTAACCAGCGAGGTGTTTCTCCATGGTTCTTTTTTTCTTCCCAGAAACTACCTTTACATTTTTGGGGAGGGGGATTGTATCAATGATGTGTGTAACTTTAGAGTTGAGATGGTCTACAAGATCATTGACAGAGGCTGGAGAGAGGGCAGGTGTGGGGAAAAGAGGCTTATGTGAATAATGGTGTTTTCCATGACATGCTGTTTGTTGATTACTCCTGTTTGAGTGCTAGTGGATAGAGACATATTAACCTAAAAGAAAACACAGAAATGATCAGAAAGAACAACAGTGGTTACCACAACCTGAAGTATAAAGACCTTTGGAAATGAGAAGGTCAGGGGTGTGACCCTTGCTGTGGGTGGGCCCTGTCACGTGCTGTGACAATCTATAGGATGTTGAACAGTTCATTAGCACTACTGCCCTTGGGGTTCTCAACATGAATATTAAAACCACCAACAATGACTACCCACAGTCAATGCGATAGACAGTAGTTCAACGAAGTCATCAAAAAAAATAGGTTGCACAATGTCTTGGTGGCTTGTATAAGTCAGAAGGACAGTGAAAATGTGACAAAGAAGGTGTGGCTAGTGTGGGCTCTAGGCATTTACAGTTGGGTGTAGACATTGTTCTTTGAATTTATCATCACATTTCTAACACTCCCATCTAAACCTTTGTGTTGAATTATCTCTGAGGAATGTGTGGCAGTTTCTCCGCCCAGTTACAAGAGATACCAGCAGCTTGTAACTATCAACAAAAGAGATTCCTAATTGCAATATTCTAGATTTTGTCTCAATGGTAACATGTTAGAGCTTAACAAACCAGGAAATGTTGTTATTGTAAGACTGCCTTTGTGCTTTGGAGCCTATAATTATTTTCTTTATTTATGCTAAAATGGCATGCAATATGATTTTAATTTAGTTTTAAAATATTTTTTATTTGGCTTGTGCCTTTCTGAACTCTTCACATATCACGTCTCTCAGCTTTCACAGCCTCGGGGAACATTCTTAGTCCCTATGGACTGTTCTTTTATTCACTTCCAGAACAGCTACAGTTTGCTCAGAGATTTCCTGGTTCTGTCCCATTAAGCTGAATTTCAGGATAAATTACCATCTTCAGGGGATGATCACTGAAAGAGATGCAGCTTTTATTTGTAATAATAGATTATTTAGGTGTGAACATTAAGATAATTAAGCTAATGTTACTGGAACAAGCATTGACCTCAGCAGTGTGTAAGAATCTGCTGATGAAGTTTAACGTACCTTATCAAATAAGTTCCTGTAACTTTCTTTTATTGTTTTTGGACAGTAAATCTTCCAAACCACAGCGCACATTGCCATAGAAATTATTGGAATGATGTCCAAAATGAAGATCTTCATCCCTGATATTGCTTGTGCAGAATCAGAACATTAAACAAGTCCTAATATTTTTAGCTGTCTTTGGGTGTGAAACGTTAGCCGGAGTGCTAGGGAATTGAACTTCCCCTGCTTGAGGCATCCAGCATCAATCAAGCCCTTTCTTGTCAGGTGTTGATGCAGAATTGTGATGTGAGGGCATTTTCTGCAAAGGTAGACTTCAATTTTGGCCAAAAGTACTCTCTTATGTACCTGATCCATTTCTTCATTCCCTTGAAGGCAAACTATTGGAACAATGGTTTGAAACTGTTGTATACCTTTTTAATATGTTGTTGTGGGCACCTACCTGAAACAAATAAAAACTTAACATGAAGATCCCAGGCTGTTTATTTCTGCTTGTGGAAACATGGTATAAAGTTGCAGTGCAGTGACGAATGCTGTTCATGTCACTAAACTCATCTTTGTGGCTTCTGTGCAATGCTGCGGACATGGTTCCACTTCTGCCTGCACTATGTCATTCTAGGATATAGCGTAAAAGTGTTGCAAGAGTGCGATGTGAATGTTGATATCAATTTTAACAAATTCACCACCAACACCAGTGGAAAAGATGACCTGGCCTTGGTTCCTGATGCTTATTTTCATCCATCCTGTGATGACCATTCTACATCTGTCTACGATAGGGCTGCACGTTAGCATAGTGGTTAGCACAACACTTTACAGCATCAGCGCCCCAGGTTCGATTTCCGCTCCTGCCTGTAAGGAGTTTGTATGTTTTCCATGTGACCTCTTGGGTTTCTGCTGGGTGCTCTGCTTTCTTCCCACAGTCTAAAGGCACACAGCTGGGTAGGTTAATTGGTCATTGTAGATTAGGCTGGAATTAAATTGGGGTTTGCTGAGTGGCACAGCTCCAAGGGCCAGAAGGGCCTATTCTGTGCTGTATCTCTATAAATAGGTAGCAGGACTAAACAGTGCAACAATACTAAAACGGGATTTCAAAAAGTTTCCTGCAGTGACCGTCATGTGGATTGAAATGAAATAGATTTAATCTCATGGTCAAAATGTTTGAACACTTTGAAGATTCTCTAATTCACTGATTAGCTTTGCACCTTGTTTTCTTCTGCTGTTTTACAAAGCAATTGTGGAGGAAGAAATTGGTGCAGTCGCCAAGAGTGGAAAGTAGAGGAAACTGGTCTATATTAGCTTTACTTGAGTCATTGCAGTTTGGAATATAGGCACTTGATCCAGTTGATTTTTTTTTGGCTTTGAGAATGAAGTTCTAGCCTTAACTCATTAAATGAAACAGTCATGTAAAAAGGATTTTCATTGTTTCCCTTTGCAGGGTATTGAGGTCAATGTTTTAAGTATGGCATTAAAGGGTGAGTTATCACAGCAGTAAAATCAATTCGGGAAATAATTGTGTCATGTCTGGATCTGGAGGTTTGTGAAGACTAAAGCAGGAGAATATAATGGTTTAGCATCTCCTTCCTGTGTTCGGCTGCACTATCCTGGACATGGTCCACCACCTGCTCTCCCTGCCCACCTGTACCAAACCCAGAGGATGAGCTTAATCTCCTCATCCTAAAGGTGGGTAGAGAGGGAGAACCGGCTTCAACAGGCAAGTTGGCCATGTGTGGTGTATCTGGGGTCAGGTTTTCTGTTTTCTTCCCCAGTGATGACCTTTAACGGACCACTACCAAAGAATTTGTAAACCATGGTTGGGGATATTTAAAAAAAAATTCATATATGTATGAATAATTTTAACATTAAAATTATTTAAAATATTGAGTTTAGTGAAAAGTACATTTAAAAACCAATGCTAATTGAAGAGAATTGTGTGCAATTATAGTCATCCCACTGTGGGGAAGGTGTGGAGATTTTGGATAGGATGCTGCCTAGATTAGAGGATATGAACTTTTAAGGAGAGTTTGGGCAAATGGGTTGCTTTTCCTTGAAGTGTTGGAGGCTGAGTGGAGACCAGAAAGGACGTTTAAATGATTACAAGAGGCATTGATAGGGCAGACAAAATCTTTTACACAGAGTAGAAATGTCAAAATAGTGCATGTAAGGTGAGGGGAGTAAAGTTTAAAGATGTGGGGCAGAGAGTGGTAGGTGCTTGGAGTTTTGTTACCAGGGATGGTTAATGGTGGAAGCGGATACCAAAGTGTTTTGTAAGAGCCTCTTCGAGGGACTGATCAGTAGGTAGGAAATGAGGGATGTGGTTCATGTGGACTTGGTTTAACTCAGCATCGTGTTTGGTGCAGACCTTGTGGGCTCATGGGCCTGTCCCTGTCCTGTACTGTTCTATATTCTTTATTTATCGAGGTACAGTGTAGAATAGGCCATTCTGGCCCTTCAAGGCTCACTGCCCAACAACCCTCAGTTTATCCCTATCCTAAGCACGGGACAGTTTACAGTAACCAATTAACCTACCAACCGGTACGTCTTTGGACTCTGGGAAGAAACGGGAGTACCCAGAGCAAACCCACGCAGTCACAAGGAAAATGTACAGACAACGGCGGGAGTTGAACCCAGGTCGCTGGTACTGTAAAGCATTATGCTAACTACTACGCAACTGCGCTGTCCCAATATTAATCAAGAACATAAAATCATGAAAGCAAATAAGAAAAGTACTCAGCGACACTTGCATTTTTCTCTGGTGATGACCCCATTCAATGCTTTGTTGCAAGACTTGATGGCGAGCCTGTGTTCTGGCAGCCAAGCCAATCATCAGATTTGTTGGGTGGAAATATGAGAGGAGGAAATTTGAGACGTACTGAGCTGCAAATGGCTGATGGTTGGTGACTCTCTTGGAAATCAGAAGGTGATCTGGAACCTCGCTACATCTCAACCAAAGTGGGAATGAATTTATAATTCTGGTGCAAGTGGTATAAGGTTGTGTGGTTGCAACATCAGTAGCTTGCAGAAAGGTTGCTGTAGATGTACTTAAAGATTAGCTTTATTTGTCACATTTACATTGAAACATAGAGTGAAACGCATTGTGTCAAATCAGATCAGCGAGGATTGCGCTGAGGAGACTGTGAGTGTTACCATGCCTCTGGTGCCAACACAGCATACCCTCAACCCACGTGTCTTTGGAATGTGGAAGGAAACTGGGACACCCAGAAGAAACCCACGTGGTCACGGGGAGAATGTACAAACTCTTTACACAGAGTGGCCAGAATTGAACCCTGATCTTATAACTGGTGCTGCAATAGTGTCAGGCTGACTACTACACCACCATGTTGCCCACTTTACCTGCCTTGAGTGTGTTCTTAAAAAAAAGCTTGCCTTTGTTTGACCCTTTTTGAACAGCTTTTAATCCACAGCTGTTGAATGCCAGGAAATCATTACAAATCTTAATGTTCATAAAATTGTAAGAATATTGTCAAAACTACCATTTGTAACCTTGCCGTTGGCTGGTTAGTTTTCACATTTCCTACATTACAGTAGTGCCATTGCTTTTTTTAAAAAAAAGTATTTCATCTCCTACGTTCGACACCGAGATACCCTAATGTTGTTAAAGGCTGTATGTAAATAAAAATCTTTGTTGGCGATGACCATGATTGTTGAAACATTTGTTCAGTGCTTGAACATGTATAAATTTTCTACGTGCATGAAATTTTCCTACATTTGACATTTAATTTTCTTTTGAATGGATACAAAGCAATCTTTTTTTTAAAGTTTGAAGTTTGCTAGTGTGATTTGCAAACATTCAAGTTCCCTTGACGTTCTTGACAAAAGCTTGTTTCATTTCTAGTAACTTGAGTTTTGGGGTCATGGCTCTGCCTCGGTAATAAAACACCTTGTGGTTACACAACACTGCTTTAAGGAGCATATCACTTGACCTGCCCCAGGAAATCCTCTGGTGAACAAGAGCTGTAGAGATCTATCACTTCCATCTCAGTCTTTGCTGATGCAACTTTCTCACCTTTTGAGATGTGATTGCTCACATTACCCAAACAGAGCCCCTTGAACTTGACAAATTCTGTCCATTTTACCAATTTTTTGGTATATTTATCGGTCTTGCACAGAAATTTTCAGAGTTTAGAGGAATTTGTTTTTCTTTTGAATAAAATGTGTTTGTTTTTGAGTTCATTTTCCATACCTCCTTTGATGTTACCTGCTTCCCCAAAGAATTCTTCTCTAGATTATTGTATTGTAACCCCTGACAACTCCTGCAGGTAATGCTGGAAGCCCTCCAGCGGGTCAGCAGAAACAGTACTTCTGTTCTGTTCAAGTTCTTCTTAAACTTTTCATCATGTGCTGGTGCTGCTATTTTCAGAAGTACCAAACTTTCTTTTGCCCTTGTTATTAGTTTCAATTGTGTTCTCACTTTCTCATCATTTGCATCTTGACTTCTCCCTTGGCATTGTGATGGAATTGGGTTCGCAGTCCGCAAAGCCCTAAACTCGGAAGGAGATTTTAAGCCCTATTGGATACAGGTACCCTCGCCATAGGGAAGGTATACTGTATCAAACTGCACTGCAAAGACTAGCTTACTTCCTGTCTGGTCTCTGTGGCAAGGTCTATCTACCAATACCAACTACTTGAGTGGTGATATGTCAAGTTGACAAACACAGTTAATTTACTTTTAATGTTACACATTTAAATTTAGACAAATGGTTCTTCGCACAAATTTAGAACTCAGAGGATTTCTGATTTATGAAAGATTTCCAAAAGATTTGTGATTTACAAGGGATTTCTGAACACAGGCACACTCTTTACAAACTAAAAGAATATATCAATGAGTGCTGAGGGGTGAGTTGTCTGTTGCAGAAACTGAAGGTTGAAGAATGAGTGCTAGGTCTCTTTTCTGTCACCCCGTCTTTGTGATTCTCCTTGCCATTCTTAACAATCTCAACTATTTATACTGTTTTGCTACTAGTTGACATTATGTTCATGTGATGATTTTCAAATACATTTGCTGGGACAAAGTAGTTCACACAGATGGTCTTAAAGCTTCTGGGGACAGAGATCCTAGACACCCAAAATTAATGCTGTGAGAGCTGTCTCAAAGTACACAAATATTCTAACTACTGATTGATCAACTATACCTGTGACCATGTTTGTTGTGTTAGGTGACAAAATGAATCTGGTCTGCAAACTTCCTTGAACTCAGTCACAATGGTGTAAGTAACTTGGGCAGTATTGTGTGGTTTGATAACCCCATTGTCTTGTGGTGATTACACTTGGGTTTACAAAACTCCAACTTAAATTCAAGGAACAGCATGCATATGTTAAAACACTTAGAAATTAATGTTGAACTCACCAATTTCAGGTAATGCATATTTTTGTTCCTGACTCTTTCCACAGATGTTGTTCTGTAGCATCATTAATGTACTTTAAAATTTAAAGTCTCCGGCTGCTGTGTTTTTAAAAGTAATTATTACTTTGGCAAAGCTGGTCTGTCACATACTTCTCTCTTCTTTCCACTGCTCCTTTTTTTTTGCAACTTAAAACACATACGTATTTGCTTTTTTGCTTCCATTCTGATGAAGGATTCTTGACCTGAAATATTGATTCTATTTCTCTCCTGCCTGAGTCGAGTGCTTCCAGTCTTTTATGCTTTTGCTTCTGATTTTGTTTGAGTTTTGTGCTGCTCCCCTGTTGAACCTCATTTGAACCACCTTTGGGTTTTGCAAATATGAGAAGCAATTAGTCTTAACCATCTTGAAGAGTATTGTGCACCAGTGCAACATAGCAAGCATTAAATTGGAGAACTTTTTCATATTGGAAAATTGCTCGTATTATTCAGAGAGCAAAGCAAGAGTAGATCTGTTTATAAAGTTAAACTTTTTTTTGTTAGATCCCTCAAACTCATTCTTCTTGTCCTCTTTGGTTAAGAAATGGTTTTCAAGAATTGAAGAATGGGAAGAACAAAGAATCTGGAATATTGTGCCTGGAGCGGTGGGAGGAGCAAATTCAGGAGATACTTTCACAAGGGAATTGTTACAAATCTGTAGGTGGGTGTGTGGTGAATGACAGGGCTGTCAGCAAAGATCTGGGAGGTGGGACCACTTGGATACCTCTTGCAAAGAACTGACACAGATATGTTGGAATGGGTTGAATGTTCTACTCTGACATTGTATGATTCAATAAGCAATCCAGATTCTATCTGTAGTTTGGATTACTTCATTCTGAGGGGAAAAAGCCTTAAGGTATGACAAACTCTGCTGTTGTGTTATTAGTACTAAAGTATCATATGTGGGTAGGTTTGGGCAGAAGGTGATGTTTCTATTTGGAAGGCAGTGAATGCTACATGATGGCATTCTGCCCAATACCAAGTAGGATGCTGCTTACTGAAAAGGAGAAGGTCAGATGGCTAAATGACCAAAATAAAAATGATCATACAAGCAGTATGGCTTGATGATAATCTGGCAGCTGCTGAATTTAAAACTCTCTTATAACGCTACTGCATCATTTACTGGAAATGAAAGCAAGGTGCTAGAAATAATCTGAAAGTGTTTCAACACTTCAGGAGATCAAATGTTGTTTCATATTTTGGATCAAGGCTTTTCTCTATCTCTTGATTTAATCCCACATTCTACAGCCAGCACTAAATGTTCCAGTCTGTAGTATAATGGTGATAAATAACCATATTGCATTCAGGAATTCAAGAATAAATTGTTAACCTCACTTATGGCAATAAACGGGTCATTAATGTACTAAGGTGATTTCTTGTGTATCTTGTATACTTCACGTTTAATGAATTCAGAAAAGATCCACACTTCACACAGACTTAAAAAGAATCTTGACAGGTCAATAGGGAGATGAATGTAATAACTTCATGCAGTTGAAATGTGATACATTTTGGAAGGATCAAGTAAGTATTTATAAATGTCTCAATTCTAGCACTGCTCTGAGAAGCTCAACACTATCCAAGCCAAAGGAGCCCACCCAAGTGGCATCTTATCTACCAGCCAAGAGCATTCATTCCCTTCACTCCTAGTGCACAGAGGCTGCTGTATGCATCGTCTGTAAAATATATAGAGTTACCTGCATAGGCAACTGCAGTGGTATTTCCCAGGATCACATCCTCTGCTACCATGAAGGTGGTGATACTATGGGAATTGCCAATTCCAGATATTGTGGCTTCCAGGGTAAACGGTAGCATGGCGAAAATCATCGCAGTTCTTCTTTCTCTCCTCCCCGCAAAGTCCTGGAATGCATTACCCAGCAGCTATGTACTGGCAGCTTCTGTAAAATTTATTATCTTCAAGACGGAACCTTGGCGCCAACTTGCCTAAGGGAGTTAGGGATGGGCAGTGAATGCTGGCCTTATCATTGATGCCAAGATTTTAAGAAAATTCGAGACCTACAGGAAACGTCCATGATGATAAAAGTTTGAGAAAGAGACTGACAGAGGAATGTGGCAGAAAATGTTATATTAAACTTCTATTACTACTGTTCAGCTGAAGTATTACATCAATTTTGGTCCTGGCGAGGGTGTGGAAAGAATTAAATAGAATAGTCCTGGGGTGCGGTGATGAACGCCAGAAAAAAACCAGAGATTGTATTTTGTAGAGCAGAGTTTAGGATCAGATTTGATATCGCTGACATTTATTAAAGTCCAAGACTAAGGGAAACTGTTTCTATTGGTAGAATATCTAAGAACCTGGAGAAGATAAAGTATTTGATGAAAGAACCAGGGGGGAGATATGGGGAAAATCTTCACATGAGGAATAGATTCTGTCTGGAATTCAGGCTTGCAAGAGTGAAAGAACTGTTTTAAACATGAAATTTAATTGCTCAAATGTGATTTTGAAAGGGAACTGTATGGATAACTGAGGGAGAATGACTTAAATGCTGCTGAATGGTACTGACTAGATTATTGCAAAGAACTGATAGAACCTGGTTGGGATAAGTGGCCTACTGTCACTTCATGATGATTCCCTGATTTTACTTGCACAATACTACAGGATGATTCAGAACTACATTTTGTGAATGGGTGGAATTTTAATTAAGCCAATTAGTTTTTATTTTGCTAATCAAGCATGCTGCTCATATTTTTGACTTTTAAGAAGCTTGGCCTTTAATCATTAACTTCAACAGGCAGAATTTAAGATTCTGGAAGGGAAAAAAACAACAGGAGGTGATGTTCATTGGGCTTTGGGCTAAAGAAATAAAGTTTGGTCATGTACAGCAGTAGGTAAGCCGAGAGGAGAGAACAATAAAATTTTGTTGAGGTATCAGTAGATTAACTGAACCTGAAAAGTGCTTGAGAAAAGATTCCAATTAAAACCTCACAGTAAATGGCAAACAGTTTAAAAGAAGAAGTCCAAAAGACTTAATATTTCAGAATCGGTTTTATTATCACTGACATGTGTCATGAAAGTTGTTTTGTGGCAGCAGTACAGTGCAATGCATAAAAGACTAAGTTACAATAACGTAGAAAAAAAAATAAATTGTGCAAAAAGAGCAAATTAGTGAGGTAAACTCGAGGAATTCTGCAGATGCTGGAAATTCAAGCAACACACATCAAAGTTGCTGGTGAACGCAGCAGGCCAGGCAGCATCTCTAGGAAGAGGTACAGTCGACGTTTCGGCCCGAGACCCTTTGTCAGGACTAACTGAAGGAAGAGCTAGTAAGAGATTTGAAAGTGGGAGGGGGAGATCCAAAATGATAGGAGAAGACAGGAGGGGGAGGGATGGAGCCAAGAGCTGGACAGGTGATTGGCAAAAGGGATATGAGAGGATCATGGGACAGGAGGCCCAGGGAGACGGAAAAGGGGGAGGGGGGGAAGAAAGCAGGATCTCCCAGTGGCCACACATTTTAATTCCACATCCCATTCCCATTCTGACATGTCTATCCACGGTCTCCTCTACTGTAAAGATGAAGCCACACACAGGTTGGAGGAACAATACCTTATATTCCGTCTGGGTAGCCTCCAACCTGATGGCATGAACATTGACTTCTCAAACTTCCGCTAATGCCCCACCTTCTCCTCGTACCCCATCCTTTTTATATACACACATTCTTTTTCTCTCTCTTTTTTCTCCCTCTGTCCCTCTCACTATACCCCTTGCCCATCCTCTGGGTTCTCTCTCCCCCGCTCCCCCCTTCTCCCTGGGCCTCCTGTCCCATGATCCTCTCATATCTCTTTTGCCAATCAACTGTCCAGCTCTTGGCTCCATCCCTCCCCCCTCCTGTCGTCTCGTCAAATTAGTGAGGTGGTGTTCATGGTGGTAAAGGGGCAGAAACTCTGAAATGTTGAGTGTACGTCTTTAGGTGCCTGTGTCTCATCTCTGAGGTGATGGCTCAGTAAGGTGACAGTCATCATTAAGGTCCTCCACCAACCAAGCCATGTCCTCTTCCTGCTGGTATGAGACTTCTCTTGCCTGAAGGTAGCTGTGATGTGATGGGATGACCCAGATGCTGGGGATGTTGGGTGATTAAAGTTGCCTTCTTGAAATTGTCCCTCCTGTGAACAGAACTTGTAAGGATAGAACTCAATACTTACGGGGCTTAACAAGCCCCGAGCACAGCTACGTATAGAGGAGTGATTAATTTTAGGTTTGATCAGGAAACTGACATTTCAGGAAGACAGTTATCTTGGATTATTGTGGAACAGGAGAAGGCTACAGAGAAAATAACAGAAAATGCTGTTCAAACATTGATTTTACTGGCTAAGTAGTGCCACAAAAGCAATCTCTCTCTCAATGTCATTGAAGGAGCTGGTTATTGACTTCAGGGCAGGAAAACCAGAGGTCCCTGAGCCAGTCCACATTAGGAGATCAGAGATGGGAGAGGGTCAGCAGCTTTAATGTCCTGGGTGTTATCATTTCAGAGGATCTGTTCTGGGCTCAGCATACAAGTGCAATTACAAAGAAAACATGACAGCGCTTCTACTTCCGTAGAAGTTTGTGAAGGTTCGGCTTGACATCTAATACCTCGACAAACATCTGTGTACTTAGAATTAATTTTTTCTTGTATTTACAGTTTGTCTTTTGCACATTGGTTGTTTGTCCGTCCTGTTGGATGTGGTCTGTCTTTAACTCTATTATGATTTTTTGGATTTTCTGAGTACGCTGCAAAAGAAAAATCTCGGGGTTGTATATGGTGACATATATGTACTTCGATAATAAATTTACTTTGAATTTTGATTTTCTTTACGACAGGGAAAACAAGTTGGTGAGATCTGAAACCTTCCATGAGAATGTTAAAACCTTAGCAAGGAATGTGGCATTATTTTTCAAGATTTAAATTACAAAAGAATGAACAAGGGTTTCTTTCCTTTGAAATCAGAAACTTGAGGGATGTTTTGTGCAAATGTTCAGGATATAAAGAGCTACTGGAGAGAGCTATTGGTATTGGATGGAGAAATTGTGCTTAAGAAACACAAAGCCTAAAACTTGGAGTTTAAACTTTTTTTGCACAGAAAACACTGCAGTTCATTTTCCCCTGATAGTTTGGGACCCTAACTCCACTGCAGTGCTGTGTCTGATAAACTTTTGTTGACCAAAATTAGTAAGACACGTGAGGCAAAGGAGAACACTTGGAGTTATATCACTGATCTTGCTGAACAGTGATACAGGAAAGAGGTTAAGTGGTCTCCATCTATTCCTTCATTGCTTATAGCACTTGGAGGAGAAGTCAATCTAATCATATCTTTTTTTAATGTAATTTTGAAAGTGACCAAACTTGGAAGCTGGGAAAACTAAAAACACCTTGTGTGACTTGACAGGTTACTGCTGTCAGAACTTGAGATTCAAATCCACGCACTGCTGGATTGTGCTCGATCCAGTTTGCTGCCCGGACTCATCCCATGGTTAGATCCTACAGCTGCTCTTGCCCCATTATATTAGGGGCCTCTGAGCCACAGACCATCTCACGAGGTTGAACCCAAAGCCCTACCTCAAGCTCCTTAATAGTGGCTTTTCACATCTTGTTTTCAAAAGCATTCCTACTGTTTCCAAGTGGCTTTTTTAGGGATTTTCTGTGTCCTGGATTGCCAATACAATCAGATTAATTTATTGCCGTTTACACCAGGATGCAATCAAATTCCACGCTTGCATGAAGCTCACAGAGCAAATAGGCATACACTACATGGTCCCAATAAATACAAGGATAAATACTGTACTGTATCACTCTGGCAATGCAGTTAGATTACTTTGTTATTCTGGTATTCTGAACTTTATTTGTTGGGGTACTGACTAATAGAGCAAAACCAACTTTATTAAGAATATTCCAGTCTGTACCTGGAGGTACCATGGGCACTTCTGGGCATCACGTGATGGGAAGGATGTGATTATGGTGCTGAAGAGAGTCATCAGGATGTTGAAGCTCTGTAGTTATGTGCAAAGTCTGCTCATTTAGTTATGAGCAGGAATCACAGAGGCTGGAACTGTTCTCCCTTGATTGGAGGAACTTGAGAAGGAATTGATCAGCGCCCCTATGACCCAGGCGGGTTGCCAGATCTGAAGCCATGTAATCAGAATCAGATTTATTGACACCGCCATTTGCTGTGAAATTTGTTAACTTTACAGCAGCAACACAATTAAATTTGTGATAAATATAGAGGGGAAAAAACTTGAGTTACATTAGGTATGTACAGTGGCATGCAGAAGTTTGGGCACCCCTGGTCAAAATTTCTGTTACTGTGATTAGTTAAGTGAGTAGAAGATGAACATATCTCCAAAAGTCATAAAATTAAAGATGAAACATTCTTTTCAACATTTTAAGCAAGATTACTGTATTATTTTTTGTCTTGTACAATTTTAGAGTGGGGGGAAAAAAAGGGAAAGCACCATGCGAATGTTTGGGCACCCCAAGAGATTTGCACTCGGTTAACGTTTACCAAGGTCTCAGACCTAATTAGCTTGTTAGGGCTGTGGCTTGTTCACAGTTATCATTAGGAAAGGCCAGGTGATGCAAATTTCAAAGCTTTATAAATACCCTGACTCCTCAAACCTTGTCCCAACAACCAGCAGCCATGGGCTCCTCTAAGCAGCTGCCTAGCACTCTGAAAATTAAAATAAATGCAGGAGAAGGCTAAAAGACTAAAAGAAGATAGCAAAGCATTTTCAGGTAGCTGTTTCCTCAGTTCGTAATGTAATTAAGAAACGGCAGTTATCAGGTACGGTGGAGGTCAAGTTGAGGTCTGGAAGATGAAGAAAACTTTCTGAGAGAACTGCTCGTAGGATTGCTAGAAAAGCAAATCAAAACCCCAGTTTGACTACAAAAGACCTGCAGGAAGACTGAGCAGACTCTGGAGTGGTGGTGCACTGTTCTACTGTGCAGCAACACCTGCACAAATATGACCTTCATGGAAGAGTCATCAGAAGAAAACCTTTCCTGCATCCTCACCACAAAATTCAGCGTCAGAAGTTTGCAAAGGAACATCTAAACAAGCCTGATGCATTTTGGAAACAAGTCCTGTATACTGATGAAGTTAAAATAGTACTTTGTGACCGCAATGAGCAAAGGTATGTTTGGAGAAAAAGAGAGTGCAGAATTTCATGAAATGAATACCCTTCCAACTGTTAAGCACAGGGGTGGATCGATCATGCTTTGGGCTTGTGTTGCAGCCAGTGGCACGGGGAACATTTCACTGGTAGAGGGAAGAATGAATTCAATTAAATGTGAGCAGATTCTGGAAGCAAACATCACACCGTCTGTTTTTTTAAAAAAAAGCTGAAGATGAAAAGAGGATGGCTTTTACAACAGGATAATGATCCTAAACACACCTCAAAATCCACAATGGACTACCTCAAGAGGCGCAAGCTAAAGGTTCTGCCATGGCCCTCACAGTCCCCTGACTCTAAACATCATCGAAAATCTGTGGATAGACCTCAAAAGAGCAGTGCATGCAAGATGGCCCAAGAATCTCACAGAACTAGAAGCCTTTTGCAAGGAAGAATGGGCAAAAATCCCCCAAACAAGAATTGAAAGACTCTGAGCTGGCTACAGAAAGCGTTTACAAACTGTGATACTTGCCAAAGGGGCGGGGGGGGGGGTGTTACTACCCAAACTTTTGCTTCGGGCCCTTTTCCTTTTTAGTTATTTTGAAACTGTAAAAGATGGAAATAAAAAGTAATCTTGCTTAAGATATTGAAGAAATGTGTCATCTTTAACCTTGCCTTTTGGAAATCAGGTCATCTTTTACTCGCTTAGCTGTTCATAGTAACAGAAATTTTGACCAGGGGTGCCCAAACTTGTGCATGCCACTGTATATGTCTATATAATAGTGCAAAATAACAAATTTTTAAAAAAAATAGTGAGGTAGTGTTCATGGGTTCAATGTCCATTTAGAAAATGGAAGGTAGAGAGGAAGAAGCTGATCCTGAATCACTGTGCACCTACAGACTTCCGTACCTCCTTCCTGATGGTAACAGTGTGGAGAGGGCATGTCCCAGGTGGTGGGGATCTTTAAATGATAGCACTGCTTTTTTTTTAACACAAGTTTCTGCAACTTAATTTGATCTTGTGAAGTAGCACCCTCCTCGCCCATGTAGACAGTGATGCAGCCATTCAAAATGCTCTCCACGGTACATTTGTAGAAGTTTGAATGTTTTAGTTGACAATCCAGATCTCCTCAAACTCCTAATAGGATATAGCTGCTGCCTTGCCTCCTTTATAGCTGTGTTTAATGTTGCAATATATTTTAAATTTGGAAAATGGGACATTAAAATGTGTAAATAGTTGGGTTTGAATACTTTTTCAGAGCACTCTACTTCATATTGGCTTCCCTATTTTGTTAAGCCAGTTTTATCTTTGCTTTTGATACTTTTCACCTTCTGAATTTTATATTCATTTGGCTCTTTCACTAATTTGGCCTCAGCCCAAAGCTAGTCAAAATGATTCTAAAGTACAATCTTCTAATATTGACATAACCAGCAATTAAAATTGTGCATCAAAGTTTAACTTCTATTGGTGCTGGTTTTAAAGATTCAACGATGACGTTGCCTCTGAACACACTCAAACCTTGGTTGATCTCAGAATAGATAAGGTTACATATTCAGATAAGATTAGTTACTGTCATAAACACCAGGGTGCAATAAAATTCCTTTCTCATGGTGAAAACAGAGATTGTAATGAATTGAACAATAAATAAAGATTATCATTTGCATCCTCAAAATATTGCAAGTGCATCTGTCAGATCATTTTTGTTTGCATTGTATTTACTGTTGGTGCATTGCTCTTATCATTGCTGCATCTTTAGCCCCTCTTCCCATCCTTAAGGCTCAATTTTGTGTGTGTATGTGTCTCCCCCAGTATGTAAAATTGAGTGCACAAATAAGGAAGTGGCCCACCCTGGACATGGACACCAATCTGGAAATGTGCTCCCAGCTGCCTGTGCCATAAGGCAGCAGGTGCAACTGTCTGTACTGCTTTGAAAATGTGGCTCCATTGAAGTGAATGAAATTGGATTTTTGAGGGCGGTTAACAAAGCACAGCTGTTAGTATTTAGCTCTACCCCCTCCCCCAGGGAAATTTCACTTTTTGTTCAAGGAGTTTGTGTTTGGCTGGGGGGGTGGGGGTTGTTTCCAGATATAGCATGGAAGATTGAAAGGCAAATGAACTCCTGGGATGATGAGCAACACACATCAAAGTTGCTGGTGAATGCAGCAGGCCAGGCGGCATCTCTAGGAAGAGGTACAGTCGACGTTTCAGGCCGAGACCTTTCGTCAGGACTAACTGAAGGAAGAGCTAGTAAGAGATTTGAAAGTGGGAGTGGGAGGGGGGGATCCAAAATGATAGGAGAAGACAGGAGGGGGAGGGATGGAGCCAAGAGCTGGACAGGTGATTGGCAAAAGGGATATGAGAGGATCATGTCAATGTTCATGCTATCAGGTTGGAGGCTATCCAGGCAGAATATAAGGTGTTGTTTCTCCAACCTGAGTGTGGCTTCATCTTTACAGCATGAACATTGACTTCTCAAACTTCTGCAAATGCCTCACCTCCTCCTCATACCCCATCCGTTATTTGTTTATATACACACATTCTTTCTCTCTCTCTCTTCCTTTTTCTCTCTCTGTCTGTACCCCTTGCCCATCCTCCGGGTTTCCCCCCCCTCCCCCTTTTCCTTCTCCCTGGGCCTCCTGTCCCATGATCCTCTCATATCCCTTTTGCCAATCACCTGTCCAGCTCTTGGCTCCATCCCTCCCCCTCCTGTCTTCTCCTATCATTTTGGTTCTCCCCCTCCCCCTCCCATTTTCAAATCTCTTATGAGCTCTTCCTTCAGTTAGTCCTGACGAAGGGTCTTGGCCCAAAACATCGACTGTACCTCTTCCTAGAGATGCTGCCTGGCCTGCTGCGTTCACCAGCAACTTTGAAGTGTGTTGCTTGAATTTCCAGCATCTGCAGAATTCCTTGTGTTTGCGTCCTGGGATGATGTTCAGCTGGATGCCCTGAGTGACGGGAAGTGGATACTAATGTCTTTTCTGTGTGGTAGAGGGAGTACAAAGAAGGTTCACCAGATTGATTCCTGGGATGGCAGGACTTTCATATGATGAAAGACTGGATCGACTAGAGAAATACTCGTTGGAATGTAGAAGATTGAGAGGGGGATCTTATTGAAACGTATAAAATTCTAAAGGGATTGGACAGGCTAGAAGCAGGAAGACTGTTCCTGATGTTGGGGAAGTCCAGAATGAGGGGTCACAGTTTGAGGATAAAGGGGAAGCCTTATAGGACCGAGATGAGGAAAAACTTCTTCACACAGAGTAGTGAATCTGTGGAATTCTGTGCCACAGGAAACAGTTGAGGCCAGTTCATTGGCTATATTTAAGAGGGAGTTAGATATGGCCCTTGTGGCTAAAGGGATCAGGGGGTATGGAGAGAGGGCAGGTACAGGGATCAGCCATGATCATACTGAATGGCGGTGCTGGCTCAAAGGGCCGAATGGCCTACTCCTGCACCTATTTTCTATGTTTCTATGTATATGCTGGCTGGTCCCACTGAATAGCTCCATCCCTTCCCTCCACTACATTATACTGGCCATCTCCCCTCTTTCCCTTGCTCCAGATGAAGGGTCCCAATCTGAAAAGTTGACTCTCCATTTCTCAGCAGTGATGGTGCTTGATCTGTTTGCACTTTTTTGTGTAGTCCCATTGTCGTGTCTGATTATCTGGCTTTATTCTGTCCATTTAATTTAGAAATGCATGCTGAAGGAAATCCCAGAATTGAATAAATTGGGTTTTCTAATTCTCCATTGTGATTTAATTGCAAAGCAGCAGGCTATATTTTTAAAAATACGGTCTTTGGTTTGTCATTCAGAATTTTTTTATGGTCATGGATTAATCTGGAATGACAGAACTGGTGATTACATTGGTGGAAAATGAAACGTAGCTAATATGATTATTGCAAGTTTGGTGCTGCTGACAGTTTACCATGAGTCACAAACAAGGGATTCTGCAGATGCTGGAAGTTTTCGGAAACACACACAACATACACATGCTCTGTGTGTGTGTGTGTGTGTGTGTGTGTGTGTGTGTGTGTGGTTTACTATTGGTTGCAGTCACTAAGTAGAAAGAGGAAGTGCACTTGCTCATTCACTTTTTTGCCACAGCTGTGCTGCTCTGGGGTGTGCTGCAGCTGCTATATATCATGAAACAGTGGCATTGGTACGTATTCAGACTAGAGCATTAATTCTAGTTGTCTTGTCTATGGTGTTCACGCTGTGTGTGATGCGTATGGTGTGGCTCTGCCTACAGTCACCGTTCTCTGTGGGGTGATGGTAACAGGGCTGTCAGTCCTGGTGTCATTAGTACTGCATTGTCTTGACAATGGATGTTTATTTAATTAATCTGCACATTTACAGATTTCACTATTGTGAATATTGGGGCTTTCCCCAGCTTTGCTTAACAACTGGTCCATGATACCCAGGAAAAAGGAAACAACAAACTTTGGACTTTGCCTGCAGTTTATTTGAGGGGGTTGCATCTACTTTCAATGGAAAAAGTAAAATTGAGGTGTGTTGGTTCTGTATTCATTTTAATTGAAATCAGCTGTTTTAACTGGTATGTATTTGTCTCATTATTTCTGGTAGTTCTGAGATTTGATGCTTCAAAGTGTCATTTTTGGCAGGCTGATCAAGAGCAGAAGTAGGCCAGGCAGCCTTTAAAACTCATTGATAGTTTGCGGCTGACCTGATCAGTGCCCTCACTTTTACTGTCCTGAACCCAAATTAACCTTTCACCACCTTGCTTATCAAGAATTAATCCATGCTTACCTTAAAATTCAAGGACTGTTCTTCCCTCACCCTTTGAGGACAAAGTTCCAAAAACTCCACAGCCTCGGAGTTACCTGATTTCTATCTTAAGTGGGAGATGTGTTTCCTATAAACAGTGATTTCTTCCACAGAGGAAGTTCTCTCCACATCCATCTCGTCATGACACCTCATGTTTCGATCAGGTGGCCCCTCTCTTCTAAACTGCTGCCCACTAAAACCAACCTTCCAACATCCTTCAAAGGACAACTCGCCCCTTCCACGTATCAGTCTCCATAAAGCTTCTCTGAACTGCCTCCAACACATAAACATCTTTCCTTGCATGATAGTATCAATAAATAAACTACAAAACTACATAAAAACTACTTGAACTACAGGGGGACCAATATCCTTTCAGGGTGGTTTGTTAGTGCTATTGGGGAGGCTTTAAACTAGATTTGCAGGGGGATGGGAACCAGAGTGCCAGAGCTGACAGTGTGGCTGGGGTGAAAATAAATGATGTTAAAAGTTCAAGCAAATCCGCTAATAGAAAGGTTGTGAGTGGTGGTAAAAATCTTCTGAGGTGTATATATTTCAATGCTAGGAGTATTGCGGGGAAGGCGGATGAGTTGAGGGCGTGGATTGACACGTGGAATTATGACGTTATAGCAGTTAGTGAAACTTGGCTACAGGAGGGGCAGGACTGGCAGCTTAATATTCCAGGGTTCCGATGTTTCAGATATGATCGAGGTAGAGGAATGAAAGGTGTAGGAGTAGCATTGCTTGTTAGGGAAAATATTACAGCAGTGCTCAGGCCGGACAGATTAGAGGGCTTGTCTACTGAGTCTTTATGGGTGGAGCTGAGAAACAGGAAAGGTATGGCCACATTAGTGGGATTGTATTACAGACCACCCAATAGTCAACGAGAATTGGAAGAGCAAATCTGCAGAGAGATAGCAGGCAACTGCAGGAAACAAAGTTGTGGTGGTAGGGGATTTTAATTTTCCATGTATTGATTGGGTCTCCAATACTGTTAGGGGTCTAGATGGTTTAGAGTTTGTAAAATGTGTTCAGGAAAGTTTTCTAAATCAATATATAGAGGGACCAACTAGAGGGGATGCAATATTGGATCTCCTGTTAGGAAATGAGTTAGGACAAGTGACAGAAGTCTGTGTAGGGGAGCACTTTGGTTCCAATGATCATAACACCATTAGTTTCAACTTGATAATGGACAATGATAGATCTGGTTCTAGGGTTGAGGTTCTTAACTGGAAGAAGGCCAAATTTGAAGAAATGAGAAAGCATCAAAAAAGCATGGATTGGGACAGGTTGTTCTCTGGCAAGGATGTGATCGGTAGGTGGGAAACCTTCAAAGGAGAAATTTTGAGAGTGGAGAATTTGTATGTTCCTGTCAGGATTAAAGGCAAAGTGAATAGGAATAAGGAACCTTGGTTCTCAAGGGATATTGCAACTCTGATAAAGAAGAAGAGCGAGTTGTATGACATGTATAGGAAGTAGGGAGTAAATAAGGTGCTTGGGGAGTATAAGAAGTGCAAGAAAATACTTAAGAAAGAAATCAGGAGGGCTAAAAGAAGACATGAGGTTGCCTTGGCGGTCAAAGTGAAGGATAATCCAAAGAGCTTTTACAGGTATATTAAGAGCAAAAGGATTGTAGGGGATAAAATTGGTCCTCTTGAAGATCAGAGTGGTCGGCTATGTGCGGAACCAAAGGAAATGGGGGAGATCTTAAATAGGGTTTTTGCGTCTGTATTTACTAAGGAAACTGGCATGAAATCTATGGAATTAAGGGAAACAAGTAGTGAGATCATGGAAACTGTACAGATCAAAAAGGAGGAGGTCCTTGCTGTCTTGAGGAAAATTAAAGTGGATAAATCCCCGGGACCTGACGGGGTGTTCCCTCGGACCTTGAAGGAGACTAGTGTTGAAATTGCAGGGGGCCTGGCAGAAATATTTAAAATGTCGCTGTCTACAGGTGAGGTGCTGGAGGATTGGAGAGTGGCTCATGTTGTTCCGTTGTTTAAAAAAGGATCGAAAAGTAATCCGGGAAATTATAGGCCAGTAAGTTTAACGTTGGTAGTAGGTAAGTTATTGGAAGGAGTACTAAGAGACAGAATCTACAAGCATTTGGATAGACAGGGAGAGTCAACATGGCTTTGTGTGTGGTAGGTCATGTTTGACCCATCTATTGGAGTTTTTCGAGGAGGTTACCAGGAAAGTGGATGAAGGGAAGGCAGAGGATATTGTCTACATGGACTTCAGTAAGGCCTTTGACAAGGTCCCACATGGGAGGTTAGTTAGGAAAATTCAGTCGCTAGGTATACATGGAGAGGTGGTAAATTGGATCAGACATTGGCTCAATGGAAGAAGCCAAAGAGTGGTAGTAGAGAATTGCTTCTCAGAGTGGAGGCCTGTGACTAGTGGTGTGCCACAGGGATCAGTGCTGGGTCCATTGTTATTTGTGATCTATATCAATGATCTGGATGATAATGTGGTAAATTGGATCAGCAGATTTGCTGATGATACAAAGATTGGAGGTGTAGTAGACAGTGAGGAAGGTTTTCAGAGCCTGCAGAGGGACTTGGACCAGCTGGAAAAATGGGCTGAAAAATGGCAGATGGAGTTTAATACAGACAAGTGTGAGGTATTGCATGTTGGAAGGACAAACCAAGGTAGAACATACAGGGTTAATGGTAAGGCCCTGAGGAGTGCAGTGGAACAGAGGGATCTGGGAATACATATACAAAATTCCCTAAAAGTGGCGTCACAGGTAGATAGGGTCGTAAAGAGACCTTTTGGAACATTGGCCTTTATTAATCAAAGTATTGAGTATAAGAGCTGGAATGTTATGATGAGGTTGTATAAGGCATTGGTGAGGCCGAATCTAGAGCATTGTGTTCAGTTTTGGTCACCAAATTACAGGAAGGATATAAATAAGGTTGAAAGAGTGCAGAGAAGGTTTACAGGGATGTTGCCGGGACTTGAGAAACTCAGTTAGAGAAAGGTTGAATAGATTAGGACTTTATTCCCTGGAGCGTAGGAGAATGAGGGGAGATTTGATAGAGGTATATAAAATTATGATGGGTATTGATAGAGTGAATGCAAGCAGGCTTTTTCCACTGAGGCAAGGGGAGGGAAAAAAAACCCAGAGGACATGGGTTGAGGGTGAGGGGGGAAAAGTTTAAAGGGGACATTAAGGGGAGCTTCTTCACACAGAGTGGTGGGAGTATGGAATGAGCTGCCAGATGAGGTGGTAAATGCGGGTTCTTTTTTAACATTTAAGAATAAATTGGATAGATACATGGATGGGAGGTGTATGGAGGGATATGGTCCGTGTGCAGGTCAGTGGGACTAGGCAGAAAATGGTTCGGCACAGCCAAGAAGGGCCAAAAGGCCTGTTTCTGTGCTGTAGTTTCTATGGTTTCTATATTCCAGTTATGGTTCCACCAGTGCCCTCTGTAACCTTTCTTTTATACTTTATCCACCTAGCAATAAATGATAACATTCTGTCAGCTTTACTAATCACTTGTATCTGCATTCTAGTCTTTTGCAAATCATGTACTGTGATATTCTGTTCCCATTCTGTCTGTCTCTCATCACTCAGATAACAATTTTTTAATTTTCCTGTTATGTCTTTCTACATTATATTGTATGCTAATAATATCTATAGTTATTAAATTATGTAATTGTGTGCATACAATAAAATGGATTACACTCGTGCTTGGCAGTGGTGGCTATCTGTGTTGGTGCTTTGAGAATAGTTTGTGATCATGCATTTCCGGCTGAAAGCAAAACTGACAAACTTCTTCACCTACCTTCTCCACCTGAACAACTGAAGAACTTTATAAACAAGAAAGTCTGCAGATGCTGGAGATTTAAAGCAACATGCACAAAATGAAGGAGGAATTCAGCTGGTCAGGCAGCATATACGGAAATGAGTAAACAGTTGACATTTCAGCCTGAGACCCTTCTTCAGGAGTGAATAGGAAGGGGGAAGATGCCAGAATAAAAAAGATGGGGGTGGGGAGAGCAGAAGGAGGGTAGCTAGAAGGTGATAGGTGAAGCTAGGTGATTTGGAAAGATAAAGGACTGGAGATGAAGGAATCTGATAGGAGAGGAGAGTATCCATCGGAGAAAGGAATGGAGGAAGGGATCCAGTGGGAGGTGATAGAATTTACCCCATGTCTTCCCAAATGTTTTTATCACGTGGCTGAAGTGAAATGTGAATTGACTAGCTTAATCAAAATCACAACCTGCTGTAGGTGACCTGGTCCAATTTTTCTCTGTGCATTTGGAAAACCTGGCATGGTAGGGTCCCAAAATACCAAGGGTGGTGTAATAATGGAGAAAGAAAAAAGTAGGAACTGGGGGAAGAGTGGTGTTTGGGTGAGAGGGGGCTAGTACAAGTGGTACAGTGCTGGCTGGTCAAATTCTTATCTGTATGTGTTATTGCATAATTCTAGATCTATGGGATTTTTTTCTTTTATTTTGCAAAGGATTAGTTAGGCACCTCAGGGAAAATGATTTGCAGGCTCTGGGAGAAGTGCTGCGGAACAAGATGAGTAATTTTCTTTACTGAGCACAGACGTATTAGGCTGAATGGTCTCCTGTACAATAATGGCTGATTCCATCATTGAAATATTTGTATTACTAAATATAGCATTGTTATCTTAGCAGCTAGTCAACAGATAAGAATCTTTTCTAGTTTAGGCAGATCATTCTAGTAATTGAAGACATCTTCCCAGTTGGAATAAATTTGTTCCTGCTATTCCGAACGTTTTTTTTGGGGTAACTTGCAAAAACAGCAGCTTTCAGTCACTGAGTTCACTACCCGTGCTGAGCTTAATGCTCTCCTCGTCGTGAAAGACGCCAAGTAAGTGCAAGGGCACTTTTACTCTACTGATGCCTGCTTCCTTTGCCCCTCTCAGTCCCAGCTGTGTCCATAGAGAAACTCCATCTGTCTGAGAGTGCCTCATCCAGCCAGCAAATGCTCATTTTTCACCTCAGCTATTTAAATTTGTAGAATCCATCGACACGGTGAAACTTACAGAACATAAACACAAAGCCTGTGGATACTGGAAATCCAAAGCAACACACAGAAATACTGGAGGAACTCAGCAGGTCAGGTAGCATCTATGGAAATGAACAAACAATCGATGTTTTGGGCCAGATCCTCCTTCAGATGTAGACTATTTAGGCTTGCTTTTCTGCTATTAATGTTAGGTGAATTGGGAAGCATAAATATGATCTAAATTGTGAAAAATACCTTATGTACTTGTTCCAAACACTAGAAGCCTAACTCTAGGCTATCCTAATGTGTAGATTATTTTTGTACATGATGTTGATTGAAGGATAAATATTGCCAATGACTCCAGGCAGAATTCTTCTGCTCCACGTTGGAAATAATGCCACACCAGCAGTCATTTTAATGTATTATCTGTAAGGTGTCACGGGCACTCTGTCACTACTGCACTGGAAAGTCAACTTGGTCTTTGAGATGTTGAGTGGTCTTTTCATTCTATCTGTTCCTTTTTTTTTAAAAAAAAATTGGACTTTCTATTCTTCCTATCACCTGAACCTTGTTTCATGCACCTCACATCTGCTCCCTGAACAGTTCCTTAAAGCAAATTTTCCACTCTCTTTCCTCCCCAGTTTGCCATCTCCATCAATCCTCTTCACCGCCACACCTAACCAAATCTCTTACTTTCCATTTGCCCTCATGATCCTATCTCCATCTTCTTCTTGTCCTCTGCAGATCTTCTCCTTGGCTTCCTTCTCTCTCTCTCTCTCTCTCTCTCTCTCTCTCACTCTCTCACTCTCTCACTCTCTCACTCTCTCACTCTCTCACTCTCTCACTCTCTCACTCTCTCACTCTCTCACTCTCTCACTCTCTCACTCTCTCACTCTCTCACTCTCTCACTCTCTCACTCTCTCACTCTCTCACTCTCTCACTCTCTCACTCTCTCACTCTCTCACTCTCTCACTCTCTCACTCTCTCTCTCTCTCACTCTCTCACTCTCTCACTCTCTCTCTCTCTCTCTCTCTCTCACTCTCTCACTCTCTCACTCTCTCACTCTCTCTCTCTCTCTCTCACTCTCTCTCACTCTCTCACTCTCTCACTCTCTCACTCTCTCTCACTCTCTCTCACTCTCTCACTCTCTCTCTCTCTCTCTCTCTCTCTCTCTCTCTCTCTCTCACTCTCTCTCACTCTCTCTCACTCTCTCTCACTCTCTCTCACTCTCACTCTCACTCTCACTTTCACTCTCACTCTCACTCTCACTCTCACTTTCCTCGTCCTGTGTGAAACCTCAGCTTGAGAGGGCTGCATTTCTAACAGAGTGTCCACTTTGGACATAATGGGTATTTGAATAATGCCCTTGAGCAGGCTAACATCATTCCACGTGCAGCACCAGTTAAAAGCACTTTTTAATTTACGTACTGAAAAACTGACTGCAGGCACTGAAGTAGGACGTGCCACCATATCTTTTGCCATGCCTTTTTCCATAATTTAAGTTCAAGCCAGTCTTTGGTGGTCTGGACAATGGTTTAAAGATTCTGTTTCCACTGCATTGAAAAAGTCTCAGGTTACCATTACTGTATTTATCAAGAAATATGCAGGTAACTTTGATTTAATTCTGCATTGAAGATTTCTACATTAAGGTGGAGGAAATTATTCATTAATGTACAAATAATGTAATTTGTGCCTAGATTGCTAATTGCATCCAAAAAAGGTGGTAACTTTATTCCTTTTATGTCTGGACAGAGTTTAACGTCTCAAGTGATTAGAAGCGATTATGACACTTGCAGAGGGGAAAGGAGCAGGGTTATAATCATACCTTTGTTTCTCAGAGTGCCTTCTCACTAGTTTGGAATGCTAGCGTGTGACGGGACCTGCTGGTAAAACCATATCCAGTCCAAGATGATGACCTCAGAAATTTAACTGTAGTTCGTGACCTTGGGTGCAGTAATGAATGCATCGTTCATTTGATAATTGCTGTATCATCGCTTTGCTGAGTGACATCTAATGTTTGTGGACTTCTGGACATTTGTGTACTTCAATTATTGTGTCAATCCTTTTAGGCACCCCACCTCAAATTCCCGGAACTGAGTCCACCCCTCCCAACACAAGCTTTACTTTCTGTTTTTTTAATCACCTGTTCTTCATCATCAGGCAGGGTAGGACCATATACAGGGTCTCAATTGGGCCACCATGTTAGTGCCAATTAGGCCACCAGGTTAGTGCCAGTTAGGCCAGCTGTTGGAGTTGACAATGTGGAGAGAATCACAATCTTGACTCTTTATTGTTACAGATCTCCCTAATGCTGCTTTGAAAAGGGGTGATCACAAGCATGATCACAAAGAACATACAAGTTTAAATGAGATGTACATGTTATCTACCAAGTTGAGGAACTAACCTATAAAAGACTCATCGCCTGTGGTTTGAGTTGACAGGGTTAAATCTGTCCCCTCTCACCAAGACTCATTTGGTCTAATCTGTGCTTCATATATTGCCTTTGAAATTTTATGACGCAAGCTGCTGGAAATCTTGAGTAACACGCATAAAATACTGGAGGAACTCAGTCAGGCAGCATCTACAGAGGGAATTAACCAATTGATGCATCAGGCCAAGACCCTACAGGACTGAAAAGGAAGCTGATTCTAGTTTCCTTTCTGGTCCCAATGAACAAGCTCAGTTTGAAACTTTCACTGTTTGTTTTCTTCCGTAGATGCAGGCTGACCTGCTGAGTTCCTCCAGCATTTTTTTGTGTTGCTGCTGAAACAAATAAAGCTGTATTTATTTTTTTATTTTTAGAACAAAGTAAAACGTGCGAGTAATTTCAGTGCTTTCATTTTGTGTTTCGCCTCACCAGTGGCAGAGCAGGAGTGTGGAGAGGTGAGTGTGGGAATGGGGAGGGGAGAAAATTGCTCACAGCTCAAGGGTCCAGATGACCATGGAGAACAGAGGTTAGTTGCTCGGTAAAACTGTCTCCTTGCATGTACTCCGTGTCACCAATGTAGAGGAGGCCAGATGTGATTAGCAAGGTTGGAGGAGATGAATGGGTATGTCGGCCTCACCTGGAAGGGCTCTTTAGTTCTCTGAATGGTGGTGAGGGAGAAAGTGCAGGAATGGCTGTAACACCTCTGACAGTTACAGGGGAAGATGCGACCGGTGATAGGGTCACGTAACTTGCAGAAGTTTTGAATGATGGTATGCTAGATGCATGGTCCAGTGGGGTGAAAGGTGAGGACTGGGGGAGCTCTGTCCCTTTTCTGTCTGGTGAGGTGAGAGCAGACATGTCAGTAAATAGAAGTTGCTCTGTTGTCTACAATAATTGGGGGTGGGGTTGGTAGCCTTGTTTTCTGAAACAGTTGGGCATCTCGGGTGTCCTGGTGTGGAAGGCCTCATTTCAATAACAGGCGTTGGAGATGGTGAAACCAAGAGAAAGGAATGTTGCCCTAACAAGTCTACTCTGTTACTTTATCAAAAAGCTCAATTGTTTAAACTCTATTTGCTTTCAAGTAAATTGTGGTGTTTCTCATCTGGTGATGATTTTCTAACAAAGGCCACCTAATTTGGAAGCTGATTTATCTCACTGTTTCTTTCCATTGTTAGGTTGGCAGGTCTGTTGTCCACGTTATCATTTTCTCCTTGATAGAGGACACTTCTGGTACCAAACCTATATCTATTTGGAGAATATACCTCAAAACCTTTAAAATTTACCTCCCTTTCATCTATTTGAGAACATGCCTCAATTATACCCAGTCTACTACCTTTTGAATAGCTGCCTTTTGCTCATTGTTTCATTTAAAGTGCATCTTGATTCTTTTCCCTAAGATGAATCTAATATTATGATCATTATTCTCAAAGTTCAAAGTACATTTATTATCAAAGTATGTATGCTATATACAACCTTGAGTTTCATCTGCTTACAGGCAGCACAAAATATACCAAATAGAACATGCAATGTACAGGAAAAAGAAACATTGTGCAAACAATAAAAATAAGCAAATAACGTTCAGAAGTGAAGTTCATGGAAGTGAGTCCACAGCCATTTATCACTGCAGCCGATCCAGGAGCCTATTAGTTGCAGGCCACAGCCACAGTTCAGTGCAGTGATGAGTAAACCTCGTGGAGCAGCAAGCTGAACACCGGCGCGCCCTTCTCTTGCAGCCCCAACATGCTGATCTTTTCAATCTGGCCTGGCGTTTAACTCAGCAAAACCTCGCATTGTTCCTTGCTCTCAAACCCAGGCAGTCCCACTTCAATATACTCTTGGGCCCAGGGCTGGGTCTCACTACCTCGATTCTGCCTGTACCCGACCTTTCCAATCTGGCCTGATGCTTAAATCAGCCACGCAGCAGGTCGCTCCTTGCTCTCGGGCCTGGGCCTCACCACCTCAGCTCTGCCTCACCGTGGTTCTGCAGCATTGAATCACCTCCGAATCTGATCAAGCAATGGCCAAACATTGGCTCATTCCCCGCTCTCGGGCCCAGGTGCTGCTGCCTTGATTCAGCCTGTACCCATCCTGCACCTTTCGAGACTTCAGTTCGCCCTTCAAACAATGCCAGGTCGTACAGGTGGTTCAAAAGCTCAACTCTGAAGGGGAAGTTGCACAGCCAGTGATTGTATCTGAGGAAAAAGTGTGATTTAGTACAGTAATTTATAGTTCTGTTTGCTGCCAGAAAGTTGTCTTTGTACTTCACCAGTGCCACCTTAAATCAGATTGCTCTCTCCAGTGTAGTATGCTCTACTTGCCCCACTTAGCTCTCCAATACCTGATCCAGTGCTGCTTCCATCATAAATCAGAGATTCAAACAAGAAAATGACACTTTTCTGGAATTGTCTCAACCCACCCGATCAGCAACTCTCTTTATTTTTTATGCTATTGTTTTCCAAGACTGTGAGGGGAAAAGCCAATTGTTCATTGCCATTGTGTAAGGTTCTTGTACCCCAATGCAATTTCACCAGTGGTTTGCTGTTCCTCCTCCTTCCCACTGTCTGGAGTCCTTTGGTTATGTCGGCCAGACAAGCTTTAGGCAGAGTAGTGATGTTGAATACCACGTCACCAGGTTTCTCTCTTGAATATGGTATTGCCAGGATTTACTAATGAAATTGGCGATCTGTTGATCACACTCTTAGCAGAGGAGGGTGGAGGCAATGCAAACAAAATGGAACAAATGTTCAACTTGTTTCTCATAATATAGAAAAGGAAAGTATGCATTAAAATGACACACCCAACAGAAAACTCGTGTTGTTCGACAATGGTATTTTCATGCATGTGTAGTTACATTTCTCTTCTAGCAATATAGTTTCTGTTATCTGGGTACTGTACTTGTCTGTTTGCCTGATGCTGAGGACTTGCTTCGTTGGGTTTCTATTGACGTATTCAATTCCAACTGGTGTTTCTAGATTCCTTTATTGCAACATGTTTTTCAGTGTTTTACTTTCCCTGAGCTCTCATACACCCCCAGTTCCGTGCATTTCCAACTTGAGCCAGGATCAGACAGGGATGCTTGGTAAAGTTGGAAGCAGAGAGCATGATTGTAAGGTAGCAGATCACGAGGTTGTGCAGTTGCTGGAAATCCAGAGTCGCTCGCACGCGCACGCTCACAAAATGCTGCAGGAACTCGGCATGTCAGGCTGTATCTATGGAGAGGAATAAAACGGTCAGCATTTCAGGTCAAGACCCTTCATCAGGACTTGAGAGGAAGGGTGTCGGCTTGAAACTTTGATTGTTTGTTCCTCTCCATAGATGCTACCTGACCTGTTAAGTTCTGCCAGCATTTTGTTTGTTATAGGTAGCAGTGTGGTGGGTAGAGCTGTTCTCACAGCTCTGGTGATCTGGGTTTCATGCTAACCTTAGTAGAGTTTCCATGTTTTCCCTATGAATGAATGGTGACTGCCGGCAATTACCGTAGTACATATGTCATCATATACAACCCTGAAATTAATTTTCTTACGGGCATTCTCAATAAATCCATAATAGAATGATAACCATAACAGTATCAATGAAAGACCGTGCCAACTTGGGCGTTCACCCAGTGTGCAAAACAACAAACTCTGCAAATACAAAAAGAAATAATAATAATAAATAAATAAGCAATAAATATTAAGAACGTGAGATGAGTCCTTGAAAGGTAGTAACTGTTCCTAAACCTAGTGGTGAGAGTCCTGGCTGAGGATCCTGTACCACCTTTGAGATGGCAGCAGTGAGAAGAGAGTACGACCTGGGTGCTGGGGGTCCTGATGATGGGTGCTGCTTTACACAACATGGTGGACTGGGCCATAGTACACTACTTTTTGTAGGATTTTCTGTTCAAGGGCATTGACGTTTCCATACCAGGCTCTAATGCAGCCAGTCAATAGACGCTCCACCACACATCTATAGAAGTTCGTCAAAGTTTTAGATGACATGCCAAATCTTCGCAATCTGCTAAGGTAGAGGTGCTGCCATGCTTTCTTCATGATTGCACTTCTGTGCTGGGCCCAGAACAGGTCCTCTGAAATGATAAATTGGGTGTTATAATTTTAAAAAAAAACCAAGTAAACATCATTGAAAGAAATTTGACAATATAAATGAACTGTAAGCATTAATTAAGATTTGTTCAGCGATGTGATTCCTGCCACGGTTGGTGTTGAGCTTGGCGGGCTCGGGTGTGAATGCACCAACCCATCACTTGGTACTAAACTGCCCTTGTCCCCCAGTTCTGAGCCCTAATGTGTAGCGAGAGTTCAGATGTGCTTGCGTTCGGGACCGCCCCCCCCCCCCCCCGCCAGTACATTGCATGTTTCTGCTGGCAAAGAAATTCGGAATGCCCTGATGGGTGTGCTGTAGCCAGCGAGAATGGCTCCAAGGTTTATTTGACATAGATTGAGAGGAGTAGCAACGTTTTGCCCTGCAACTGGCTGCTGAAACTTTCATTTGTTGTATGTCCTAAAGCAGTACTAAATACACATCGAACCCAGCTGATGAAATTTGGTTCCACTGACTTCATAGGAGTTAAATTTCAGAACAGTTCAATGAGTAAACAGTATGAAATCATGTGTTTGGCACACGCAATGCAGGGCAAATATCTCTTCCTTCGCTCTGTACAGTATTTTGAGATGAATAACAGCTTTGAGTAGAAGCGTACCAGTTCTGGTGCTTTCCATCACCTACCTGCATAGAGCTAACTCCTTCTTCTTCTTGGTGTCTTTCCTTCCAACTTGACCTACCACGAAATCTGCAGTCGGTGGTTTTCCTGGAATTTTCAGGTTAGAATCTGTGATCTTTGCAAAGCAGCCTGGTGCATGAACTGCTATATAGAGAGAAAACTGGTAAAGTAGCAACCCTTATTTTTTCAAGTGTAACAACTCTGCACTATTTTGCTGTATTTGCTAATGATCTACCAATAGGAAGCATCTAATCTTGGTTGAGGGAAGCAGAAAAATTGGCACATGGGCAGTGTTTACCAAGCAAACAATTGGTTGCTGTTGATTTTCTATCAAATCAAGAATGAAGGTAGACCTGTTTTAAGCCTTTGTGGTATCTGTCAAGGCTCAAAACAAATCACTTCAGCTGTTCTCATGCTTGTTTCATCATTTGGTTTTTGTTGGGAGATATTGTATAAAGGTTGTGCTGTGCTCAGCCCATGTGACGTATTTCTCCATGTGAATGATAAGGGTTTATAAAGGCAAGCCATGACATGCGTCATGTATTTTGAGTGAGTAAATCAGTCCAATGTTTTATCTATTCGAAATAGAAATACTTTAGTAGCTTGTATAAAAGAATGCACATCTTTTGAAATGGTTATATTTTCAACCCAGTTTGCCTTAATACACTGTGGTGGCATGGTAGTACAGTGGTTAGCAGAACACTTGATCTGGGTTCAATACCCACCACTGCCTGTAAGGAGTGCGTATGTTCTCCCTATGACTGTGTGGGTTTCCACTGGGTGCTCTGGTTTCCGCCCGCAGTCCAAAAATGCGCTGGTTGGTAGGTTAATTGGTCATTGCAAATCATCCTGGGATTAGGCTAGAACTAAATCAGGGAATTGCTGGGCAGTGCGACTTGAGGGGCCGGAAGGCCTATTCCTCCCTGTTTCTCAATAAAATTTTTATTACTGGGTTAGTAGAGACAAGTATTAATTTTGAAATTGAAGGCAGCAATTGGAGTATTTGCACTGGGATTGTTTTGGGCAGACTTCTCAATGTCAAAGTCCGTTTTAATGTCGGATGCTCTTGTGTGCTCTGACCTAAAGTAATCAATAAAAAAATTTGTGCACCTGTTTATCTTTATCAGTGTATTGGTTGTTATCGTGTATACTGAGGCAGAGTTTAAAAACTTAATTTTGCAAGCCCGTCACACAGATAATTTCAAAGGAGAAGTACATTGAGAAAGTACAAGAGAAAAGTAATAGCAGAATGCATAATATAGCATTAGTTTATTCTAAAGACCTGCTTTTTAATATAATTAGAATCAGGTTTATTACCACAGACATTTGATGTGAAATATGCCTTTATTAAGATTACTCTAACAAATGCTAATAAGTGGATGTATTGAATGTATTGGATGTATTCAACATGACACCACACCTTGCTTAAGGCTGCACTCTTTAATTAAGTATTTCACCCTGGAAGATGCAGACCTTCACCAAAAAAAAAACAACTTTCACGTCTGTTTGGTATTATGACAAGCAAGTGGAAGTGTTAATCTCGGCTGCCTCTCCTTGGAGTCAGCTAGCAGTTTCTGGGTGGGTGAATATTCTCGAAAAGTTTATTTAAATAGACACTGGAAGTAATCTGATGTGTCATGAGGGACTAAAAGGAGGAGGAATGTGTATGCAATAGAGATGTCGGGAATGGTCGCTGCCCACACGTTGTGCAGTCCTACTATAACAGGTAATAGACAGTCCCATGGGTGTCCCACATCAATAGTTCGTCATTTCTGATTCATTAAAAGATATCACTCTCTCTCTTTTCTCCACCCCTCCCCTACCTCCATTGCATTTATACCAATACTGGACTTCAAAGCAAAGGACTTTAGACTGAGCCAGCTTCCTTGTTCTCTGTGTAACTAAGCTGACAATTCACTTCATTTTTTCAGGACAACATTAATGTTTTCCTGAAGGGCTGTCAGAAAATTGGCTTGAAAGAAGCACAGCTGTTCCACCCAGGAGACTTGCAGGATTTATCCAGTCGCGTCACTGTCAAGTAAGTGCTGTTTTTTGTTTTAAATAAACTCATTGGCATCGGTAGTCCAGAGCTGGCAAAACAACTTGTGTGTTCTGAACGTGCATGAGTGTGTTGTTTCCTTGAGCTGGTATGATTTTCTTCTCACTGCTTTTACCTATGTACAGTGGTTGCATTGTGGAAAAACGGGAGAAAAACAAGGGTTGGATGCTTGAATGGCAGACCAATCTTTTAAAATGTTTCTGTTAAAGCATTAATGGAAGATTGGAGTGAAAGAAATTTCTGCTGTGGGTTATGTTGGCTGAAACTCAAAATTATTTGAAACTACAATTTGGTAACTTCAGCCCAAAACCCTTCTACTTCACCAGCTTGGATTTGGTGGCAAGTTACAGGTGCAAAGAGAGGAAGTAGACTTTGTGTTCTTTTCTGCCTTACGATCATTGATTATTCGACTGAGCTTAATGTTTCTTTGTTAGTTTCTTGTTGTGAGAATGAGAAATTTAACATTGTAAAACATTTGCGGAATATTAGCATGGTGTGGCAGAGTAAATGTACCAAAAATATGCCTGCTGAAACTGAATATACTTGTATGGAATGTTTTTATGTTTGTACAGTGCTGTTGCTTGTAGTAATTTGGAGCAGCACTCTGTATGTGTCACTACAAATCTAGATTGTATTGATTCACCTGCCCTATTTCCAAATCTTTGTCAAGACAGTGTCATTAAAAGACCAATTAACTAATATTTCTATAATATGTAATGCTACAGGCTTCCATTCATATTTCAAGCTCTTTACCTTGTTTAGCCCACATCTAGATTAATTTTATATTTTTATTGCCATTATTAGGCTGCTATTGGTCTCTAAACAATTTTGATGTTCAGTTTGATTGGAACATTGGAAAAAATAACTTGTGACAACTATTACTTTGAAAAGCTTATAATTTTAAGAGTCATAGAAAAGTACAGCACAGAAATAGGCCCTTCAGCCCATCTAGCCAATGCTGAACCATTTAAACTGCCTACTCCCATCGTCCTACAATGGCACCAGATCCCTACCATCCATGTAGCTATCCAAACTTCTCTTCAATGTTAAAATTGAGCTCGTATGCATCACTTGTGCTGGCAGCTCGTTCCACACTCTCATGACCCTCTGAGTGAAGAAGTTCACCTTAAACTTTTCACCCTTCACACTTAACCCATGACCTCTAGCTATAGTCCCACACAACCTCAGTGGAAATGGCCTGCTTCGAATGATCCTATCTATGTTGTTTACCCTGTAATGTTGTCTGAGCTTTGGTGGTTGTGGCCTCACAGTACCCTGATCTTAAACAGTTGACTTGCCTGGTTTGCTTAGGCTTGCTGGTAATATATTTGGGTTAGAAAGGATGTGAATGCGATGGAACACAACAAAGTTGTCTTTTGAATTACAATTGACTGCAGAAGACCAAATGCTGGAACCATGTCACTTAATCTAAATCAAAGCTAGCCAGAAATTTGATTCCGTTTTGCCATCTTTCAATTCTGAATTTACTCAAACATTATTTCTGCTCATGAATGGATAACAATAGTTTGAGGCAGAGAGTTGTAAGATGCCGTCAAGTGGCCATTCTCTTTCTCTTTTCCATTTTACAATCAACACTCTGATGTTAATGCCTTTTTTCAAACTGTAGAATATGATATGAAATTTCTCTGCTTGTTTGAAATGGCTGTGTTAGCAGAATGTTTTTATGCAACTCTTTATGGGAGAGGAATGTACCCAGAATAGATGTTTTTATGACATTGAATTCTGAATGATTGGAAAGGAAAATAATTGTGATAGATATTTGCTTCAATTAGTACAAAATAATATACAGTGGTTATCTTGTGACTGATGTTTTATGTTGGTGGGTCTTTGAACTTTAATTGCAGTTATAAATGCTTTTTCTATTGTGGTTTATACAAATTGAACGTGGGGGTGGTCACATTTATTATACCAACTATCTTTTAGTTGCCCCTTGTTGCTCTTCTTCAAGGCAATATTAATTTTGAAAAGTTAAAAGGAGTGCAGACTTCTCATTAGTATAATAGTTCTTCCTTTCTGATCTTGCTTTGTCATTGAGCTTAAGTATCAGTGTCGGACTAAAATTGGATTTGTGACCATTCTAGAGCAGTCTAAAAGCTGTTGTGCATCTAGTCCATGGCAATTAAAACACTGATTCCCAGAACTACAGAATCTGTATCATGGTGCGAATGTACTACTTTGAGACTTCATGAGTGATAGTCATACAGCACCAAAGCAAACTTTTCAGTCCGCTGTGTCCATGCTGACAAGTGCCTACAGTATTAATAGTAATCTATTCATTTTGCATGTTCTCTAGCTTTTGAATATCAATATGTGATATTATCAGAAATTGACAGAGCAGGTACACAGGAAAGCCACAATTTTTTTTAGGGGTAAAGTTTTTAAAACTTAATGAAATTAATTATTTCTTTTATAGCTTAAGTTTCTATGATTAAAAAGTCTTGCACTTTCGCAAGATCATTTTGAAGTAGAAAGCACAAAGTGACAACTGGTTTCCACCCCATGAAAAGGTTTCGACGTAATAGGTGAAATCTTACTCTGTGGAAAGGATTGAAGCCTTACTTTAGAACTTGGAAGGTGTTTTTTTTTTACAGATTACACAACCTCCAGTCTCAACCGCAAGTGAATGCAATTGAACAGGTTTAACCAGCAGCACATGTTATAGTAGAAAGTGAGGGCATTAACCCTTTTCTCTTAACAGCTTGACACTTCTGTGTGGGTTGGGTCAATAGGCTAGTTTTGTTTTCATTTAGATCTTTAATACACTGATGTTACCAAGTCAAGTAGTGTATAATTTTTATTTAATGTAGCCTTAAAGAGCAAGTTTGGTCACCGGCCGCTTGACCATGGTTTTCGGTCGGGTGCTGGGCGCTTGGAGAGATTCAGCTGGGGGGGGGGGGTGCCCAGCGCTCGGCTGGGGGCCGTGGTCAAGTGATCAGTGACTTGGGCCGGCTACCCCACCGGATTTAGTCTGGTGAGGAGGGTGTGAGGACACCCAGCAGGACTGAAAAAAACAAGACCTGACAAAGAGCGGATGAGCTCCTGGTGAGCCAACAGCCATCTTCCGTGGAAGAGATTAAAGCCTCACCACGTATCTACGAATCGTATGCTATGCACTTAGTTAGAAGAGATATGATGAACTTGGGCGCTGCACTGTGTGCCGGGACCTGCCCAAGGCCTCCACCTAAGGAAGGGCCGAGCTTGAAGAAGCGGCCACGGCTGGAGGCCGACACGGCCTCGGGCTCGAGTTTGGCGGGGTGGGTGGTGCCAAGGTGGCCAGCGAGAACAAACTGGAGGAGAGGCTGTACTCGGTGCTGTCGCAAGATCGAAGAAGATGGAGGTGCATAGCTGCCAACCCCGGGTTCAGGACGGCACCCACTGACTGACTGACTGAAAGAGCAAGTCCCTCTTAAATTCAATGTTACTGTCACCAGCTCTGTGTCAATCTGAAGATCACAGTTGATGAAGTGTCTTGGCCTGAAAGGTGGACTGTTTACTCTTTTCCATAGATGCGGCCTGGCCTGCTGATCTCCTCTTGCGTTTTGTGTGTGCTGCTTTGGATTTCCAGCATCTGCAGATTTTCTTGTGGGCTTGTGAAAACCACGATTGACTGGAAACTTAACTGAACTATTCACATGAATGACACGCCTGCTGCAGCTCAGAGGGTAGTTGTCTGTGACAGTGAACAACCTCCTGATTTCTCAGTCTTTTCACTGTCATTTGGGCACATGTTGGAGGTATGATGGATTAAAGTGGCACAAGAGCCAGAAGACCCACATTCTGTGTTTTAGGAACAGCTTCTTCCCCTCACTATCAAATTTCTAAATGGTCCGTGAACACTACCTCGCTGTTCCTTTTTTTTTGCACTATCTTGTCTTTGCACTGTATTGCTGCAGCAGACTAAAAGTTTTCACGTCGTATATAAAACAGTGATAATAAACTTGATGGCGCTGTAAGCTGAACTCTATCCAGGATAGTTGTAGCCTGCTTGCTCCACCTCGCTCTTTCCTTACCTTCAGAACCGAGGCAATGTAAATCGGTTAGAAAATGCACCACAGTATGTGCCCAAATCCCCCATCTGCCACGTGTATATGGGATCATATTATACCTGACTTGGAAAAGTATTCCTGTGCCTTCGTCACTGCTGAGGTGATATACTGGAACCCCTTTAACCAGCAGTAATGTGGGAATAATGCAACTGACAGATCGTAGCAGCTGCTCCGTCTCCCATCTACAAGTTTGCAGATGACACCATTGTAACGATGAGTCAGAGTACAGGAAGGAGATAGAGAGCTTAGTGACATAGTGTCATAACAACAACCTCAATGTCAACAAATGAGCTGGTCATTTCCTTCAGAAAGGACGGCAATGCAGGTGCTTCTGCCTACGTCTTTGGAGTTGAGTTTGAGACCTTCAAGTTCTGAGGTGTGGACATCACTACTAGCCTGTCCAATCACATTGATGTTATGGCTAAGAAATTCAGCAAGGCATCTACTTTCATAAATTCAGCATGTCCCTGTCAACTATGAGCAATTTTTATCAATGCACCTTAGAAATCATTCTGTCTGGATGCATAATGGCTTGGTATAGCAACTGCTCTGCCTGTAACCACAGAAACTGTAGAGTTGAGGACACAGCCCAACACATCACAGGCATTAACCTCCCCTCTATGGACTGTGTCTGTACTTTCTGCCTCATTTAAAGCAGCTCACATAATCAAATACCACATCTTCTCTTCTCCCCACTCCTGTTGGGCAGAAGATATGGAAGCATTGGAAAGGGTACAGAGGAGAATTACCAGGATGCTGCCTGGTTCAGAGAGTATGGATTATGATTAGAGATTAAGGGAGCTAGGGCTTTACTCTTTGGAGAGAAGGAGAATGAGAGGAGACATGATAGAGGTGTACAAGATATTAAGGGGAATAGATAAGAGTGGATAGCCAGCGCCTCTTCTCCAGGGCACCACTGCTCAATACAAGGGGACATGGCTTTAATATTAGAGGAAGGTTTTTTACTCAGAGAGTGGTTGGTGCGTGGAATACACTGCCTGAGTCAGCGGTGGAGGCAGATACACAAGTGAAATTGAAGAGACTACTAGACAGATATATGGAGGAATTTGGGGGGTTATATGGGAGGCAGGGTTTGAGGGTCGGCACAACAATGTGGGCCGAAGGGCCTGTACTGTGCTGTACTATTCTATGTTCTAAGATAGAAGCCTGAAAGCACGTACCATCAGGCTCAAGGGCAGATTCTATCCACCTGTTATCAGACAATTGAGTGGACCTCTTAAATAACATAATGAATCCTTGGCTTCACAATCTACCTTGTTGTCTGCATTGGGTCTCAACAAGTCTCTCTATAACTAGATCCTGGACGACTTGCCAGAAAGACCACAGTCAGTCCTTGTTGACAGGAACATCTCAAATTCCATCACGCTGAGCACTGACACTCTCTTGTGCTGCGTGATCAGCCCCCGCTGCTGACCCATGACAGCATTGCTAGATCTGGTTCAAACTGAATCATCAAGTTCGCTGATGACACCGCAGTGTTGGCTTCGTCAACAATGATGACAAGACGTCATACAGAGCGAAGGTAGAGCAGCTGGTAGAATGGTGCAACCATAACAGCTTAGGTCTCAACGTGGACAAGACCAAAGGGATGATTGTGGACTTTAGGAAGGTGCAGGCTGACCATTTCTTCCTGCACACCCGTGGCTCCTCCGTGGAGTGAGTTAAGAGCACCATGTGACTGGGAATGCACAAAATGGATGATCTCACCTGGCCCCTCAACACCACCTCTTTAGTCAAGAAAGCACAGCTCTCTCCACTTTCTGATGAGATTGATCTGAGTGTAGCTCCCCTATTTCTAATCAGTTCTTACAGGAGCAGCATTGAGAGTGCTGTGGGAAACACATCTGACTACAAAGGATTGTGAGGACTGCTGAGAGGATAGTCATGGGGGGAGGTCTCTCTTCCACACATCAGATAATTATTCATATTCAGGGCCCTTGGCATGGTCAATGATCCCTCCTGTCCATCTAACAATCACTGTGATTTCGCATGCTATTGCTCGCCTGCACTGCACTGCACTTTGAACTTTATTCTGCTTTGTTGTTGTTTTACCTTAGTCTAGCTCACTATGCTGTGCAATGATTTGAAGTGCATGAACAATTTGCAAGATGAGCGTTTCACTGTATCTTGGTAGGTATGACAATAATATACCAATACCAGGGCTACTCACCACCACTTTGCAAAGGAAATTAGGAATACAACCACCACTTGATCCCCATCCCAAGAGAGAATAAAATGAGCTTGTACTAGTGGGAAACGGTAAATTGAATTTACGAGTACTCAGATGACGAAACAGCTACATGGGTGGATGGTTTGGCAGTATTTGTGTTACTGAGGAGGTTATCCTATACTATGGCCTAATCCTTTTCTCTCAACCACCAACAACATCCTGCATCTGCTTAGATGTCCTTAGAAGACAGAAAATATCCCCAAGCACTTCAAGAAGTGATACCAACTGTGGCATTTGTGACACTCCCATCAGGGCTTTCATTGCTATTTCAAGGGCATTGTGCATCAAATAGCTGGCATGCTTTCTCACATAGCTGAATGAAAGGCAGAGCCGTTAATACTGGGGTTGAGCTAATTCTAGTCCCTCCTGTCACTGACCTTTAGCCACCCAGAATGCACATTGGAATTTTCTTTAGCCGAACACAAAAGCGGAATACCACGGGTACTGGAAACCCGAAAGGAAACGTGGGACATGCTCAGCAGGTCAGGCAGCATGCATTCTTTATGTCAAAGATTAGTTGGCCTGAAACATTAACTGAGCTTCTCTCTGCATAGAAGCTGCTTGATCTGCTGATTATTTCTAGCATTTTCTATTTTATTTCGCTGTTCACTTTATTAGACTCTGCGAATCAAAGTTCAAAGTAAATTTTTTAACAAAGTACATGCCACCATATACAACCCTGAGATTCATTTTATTGTGGGTGTTTACAGTAAACACAATAGAATCAATGACTGCGCTCAACAAGAGGGACAAACAACCAATGTGCAAACTGTGCAAATACAGAAAGAAATAATAAATAACCAATAAATGTTGAGAACATGAGATGGAGTCTTTGAGCATCATTCTATAGGTTGTGTTCAGTTCAGTGTTGGGGTGAGTGAAGTTATCCTGTCTGGTTCCAGAGCCAGGTGATGTGGGTCCAAAAGCTCCTCTCCCTCTTGGCTGAGAGCGTGGCTTGGATAGTGGGGTACTTGCTGATGGATGCTGCTTTCCTGCGATAGTGCTCCTTGTAAATGTGCTCAGTGGTGGGGAAGGCTTCGCCTGTGATCAACTAGGCTGTATCCACTACTTTTTGTAGGCTTTTCCGTCCAAGGACATTGGTGTTTCCGTACCAGGCTGTGATGCAGTCAGTTAATGTATGTATCTGTAGACATCTCTCAGAGTTTTAGATGATATGTTGAACCTTTGCAAACTCCTGAGAAAGTAGAGGTGCTGATGTACTATCTTTGTCATGGTACTTGTATGCTGGACCCAGAACAGAGTCCAGTGAGATAACAGAACAGAGGAATTTAAAGTTGCTGACCCCCTCCACCTTTGTTCCCTGATGAGGACTGGCTCATTAACCTGTGGTTTCCTTCTGTTGTCAATAATCAGCTCCTTGGTCTTGCTGACACTAACTGAGAGGTAGTTGTTGTCATACCACTCAGCCAAATTGTCAATCTTGTGGAAAATCATGGGAATGCAAGCCCTGTTAACCTTCTGTTAGCCCTGAGAGGCAAACCCCTTGGCTAACAGGGAGAAAATACACCTTTATGCACCGAGCTCTTTAAGATGATCTGAATTACAAATATAATTATAGCTCATTTCTGCCAGCACATACTTAGAAGAATTCTCTGATGAGTTTGTCTCCTATGTCTCTCTCTGCCCCCCCCCCCCCGCCCGCCTTCATGTGGAATAACATTGCATGTTGTTGAATTTGCAAAGTCTATCCGTAGTGAAAAACAACTGAGTTCATTATGGTCTGATTAATGAGAGTATCACGCATATTCCAGATGGCTAATCAATCAACCACAGGGTGGAGTAACCAAATGCCATTGTCTATTAGAGGACGCTGATTCAATGTGACGGGTATCAGGATTGCCTCTCCCTATTTCTCAACAGCTCATGCCTTTGGTACTTACTCATTTGGTTCTATTTGGTGTCACATTTCTACCTATTGATTTCACAGTTTAGCTGTTACTTGTACATTGGCTCTATAATGATTTTTAGATAAATGTATCTTCAAGAATGTTGTCACAACTGTCGTGGAAGGGTAGCAATGTGAAAGAATGCCATTTGGTCCATCCAGTCTATACTTGCTGTATGGTGAGCATACAGTACTGTGCAAAAGTCTTATATTTTTGTTAAAAATTGTGTATAATTTATATTTGTTTTTCTTGTGAATGCTGCTTATATGATGTGCTGTGTCTGATGCTGCTGCATATAGGTTTTTCATTCCACTTGTGCACGTGACAGACTCAACTTTGACTTTGCACTTCCCGTCCCTCATCTTAAATGCATGTTGTCTATGTCTATCCCTCTCATAATCTTATAAATTACCAGGTCTCTCCTCAGCCTCCACCATTCGAAAAGAAAAATGCCCCAACTTTGTCCAACCTCTCCTTGAAGCACATGCTAGCGGAAGGAGGGAGCATTTTACACTTCTTTAGTAGAGACAGATCTCCATTCTGTCAGCAGGAGGCCAGAGTTATCAGCACTAAACCTGGAAATCTTTTGCTCCATGCTGTTATGTTCTGAGTCAACCTGAAGTGTTTGTGAAGGTTGGCGAAAGAGTGAATTTCAATTGTGATTCAAATTTAGATAATTTGTTTTCACATACACCTTGGTGCAATGAAATTTCTTGCTTGTGAAACTCAGAGAAAAAGTACACACCATAATAATCAGTCAGTCAGTGGGTGCCGTCCCAAATCTGGGCTTGGCGGCTATGCACCTCCATCTTCTTCGACCTTGCGACAGCACCGAGTACAGCCTCTCCTCCAGTTTGTTCTTGCTGGCCGCCTTGGCACTGCCCGCCGCCGCCCCCCGCTGAACTCGAGCCCGAGGCCGTGTTGGCCTCCAGCTGTGGCCGCTTCTTCGAGCTTGGCCCTTCCTTAGGCAGAGGCCTTGGGCAGGTCCAGGCACATGGTGCAGCGCCCAAGTTCATCATCTCTTCTAAGTAAGTGCATAGCATACGATTTGTAGATACGTGGTGAGGCTTTAATCTCTTCCACGTAAGATGGCCGTTGGCACACAAGGAGCTCATCCGCCCTTTGTCAGGTCTTGTTTTTTTCTTTTTAGTCCTGCTGGGTGTCCTCACACCCTCTTCAACAGACTGTCTGGTGGGGGAGCTGGCCAAATCGCCAACCATGACCCCCGACCGAGCGCTGGGCGCCCGCCCCCCGCCAAATCTCTCCGAGCGTCCAGCACCCGACTGAAAACCATGGTCGAGTGGCCGACAACCAACTCAGAAGCACAGTACAGTAAATATGACAATAACTACAGCAATATGTGCAAAACAATGGTGCAAAGAGAACAGTTCATGGTATAGTGTTGAGTAACACTCAAAAAGTTCTGAGAGAACTCAGGTCAGGCAACATCTATGGATGGAAATGGACAGTTGACCTTTTGGGCCAAGACCTTCATCAGGACTGGAAATGATGTGAAGGCAGAAGCCAAATTTTAAAAAAGTGTGAGGAACACAAGCTGGTAGGTCAATGCTGGCACATGTTCATGTTCAAGATTAAGTTTAATTGTCATTGAAATGGTGTTTCTCTGGGGTTAAAGTACAAACACAGTACCAACAATCAAACACAGCACATAATTATGATAGTAAAAAAAAACTCTAGCCCAAGTCTGTGTGACCTGGCCTGTAAATTGATGGTGCATGGATGTTGTCCTGGAGCCATGTTTCCGCAATGTCAAGGCCACAGCAGTTCTCATCACGTGCTAGAGCAGTGCAGGTGAGTGCAATCCAGCTTGTCTTGCACGAAGTGAACACCAGAGGGCAGCACTGATGAGTGGGTCAGCCCCCAACCCAACGTGGAATACAGCAGCTCACAGTCAGTCCGCGGCTGCAGCAGGCAACCCTGAGACACGAGGGCCTAGTCTGCGCAACAACCCAGGCCACATAGCACCTCCTGCTGTCAGTCTCACCAATGAACCGGTGAATCAGATTTGCAGTATTCTACCAATTGCCAAATTCTACATTATTACCAACAACAGGGTCCTGTGTGATCGCAATTAAAAACATCCAAACATCTGTAGCACTGCACTTTCTCTGTAACGGTAACATTTTATTCTGTTTTCTGTCTTTGCTTTCTCCTTGTATGACCTAAATGATCTGAGTGGATGGTGTGAAAACTTGAGTGTTTCACTGTATGTCAGTATATATGACAATAAACCCTCCACAGTTGCTCCTTGATTTAGTTTCTTTAGCCGCTTTGGGTGCTCCAGATTTCAGCATCAACAATCTCTTGTGTCTCCAGTACACTTCGAGTGCTAGCCGCGCCCCTGACATGGTATCATGTCAGGGGAAATAGATTGTAATAATCAAATGATCTGTAGTAAATAATCTTCAGCATCTCTGCCATACCAGAGATGCTGAAGATCTCACTCAGATGAACAATGCTTGTTGTACAACAATTGATGTTACTTGGGAAAGTTTGTCAGAAGAAAACTTGCTCGGAGAGTGAATATCCCACTAGTAAAATGAGAAGCTTTATTCTGCCAGGCACACTGAAATGTGCATCAAATTCTTCAGCTGTGAGTCAATGTGATTTGTTAAAATGAACAATGCCTTTTGTTTGGTATTGACTAAGTACATTTCCAGTGCTCAGAATCTTTATGAAAGCAGGATTGGTCTGGCTAAACTGTATATGCAACGACCCTTTTTAATTAGTTATTCTTGAACAATTGTGATTTCACTTGTTAAGTTCAAGTCTAATTGTTATTCAGCCACACACGAATACAGCCGAACGAAACAGTGTTCGTTCTGGACCAAGGTGTAAAACACAGTTCCAACAATCATGCACAACACAGTAATATAATTATAATAGCAGAAAACATAGTTACAGAAATAAATTAAAAAAATAATAATCTGGCCCAAGTCCCTGAGTGTCATGGCCTGTAGATCAATGGATGTTAGCCTGGAGCCATGTTTCTGTAAGGACAGCCCACAATAGGTCTTCATCTCTTGCAAGGGCAACCACAGATGAACACAACCCTGCTTGGCTTTCTCTCCTGCCAAGTTGAGGCTAGCGTTGGTTCTTGAATGATTTATGTGCTATTAACATCTTTCATTGGTTGAGTGGGCTGATGGTGCTCATTGCCAAATATGTTGCTCCTTCAAACTCGAAGGGCATGGGATGTATCTGTGCAAGAATACTTGAGAAAAGGATCTTCCATGGTCTGATGTGCTAAATGGGCTTTTCCTAGTGTAGGTCTGTGCCTACATTGCTTGCTTCATGTGTCACTTCTGCCAGTGAGCAGAGGAACTATATAAAACCCATCTGCTGCATTCCCAGTGGGATAACTAACTCCCAAATGTAATAAAACGGGCATATGTAATTCTTAGTAATAATATATACACTAAATTTAAATGCAGGCAATAGCTTGGAAAATCTGGTTCTTGAGACATGGATTGGATCATAAACAGGGCTAGGGATTTCCCTTGGGGCTCCTGAATTATTAATGTGCTATATTAGCACAGTTAATCCTTCCATTTATTTGTAAGAGACCATTTTATCCATTGCACGTGTTTTTCTGCTGTCCAGCCAGGCTTTAGTGGAGCTTGCGTGCCTTCACTGTTGCCTTAACCTCTGCTGTGCTCATGCTGACAAGTCCTGCTGCAGGAACAAAATGAGACAGGGGCTTATTTTGGGTGTGCTATTTCAGTATGAGATGGTGTGTGCCAACAAATTTATATTCTGCCAGTCAACTGCTAGTCCCACTCACTGTGTGAGTAGCTGCATTGATCGGGATTGATTTATTGAGATGCGGCGCAAAGCAGGCCTCTCTGGACCTTTGAGTTGCATCGCCCTGCAGGCCAAGATTTAATCCTAACCTAATCATGGGTCAATTTATAATGACCAATTAACCTACCAACTGGTACCTCTTTGAATTTAGGAGGAAACGCACGCGGTGTAGGGAAAACATATAAACTCATAGACAGCGGCGGGAATCGAACCTGGGTCACTGGTACTGTAAAGCGTTATGCCAACCACTACGCTACTGTATTTGTAGTTCAATTGCAAATATGCCTTTCCTGTACATAGTAACTATTGGATTATGTATGTGCTCTCCTTAGCCTATTTCTGCTCAACACAAGGCTGAAGTAGATTCTAAACGTTTAGGTCATCGTCTGTCTCTTACAATCTAATACTTGAAACTATTTAGCATCTGAAGTAATGTCCAGCAGATTTCTTGTGTCTATGATTTGCTGCTCCACTGCAAAGTCTCTTCGAGGTATGCTTACCCTTGATAGGAATATAGCAAGAACCTGTCTCACTGTTGTCCCTCTGTGATCTCTGTTGCTCCTGGACTTTTCACTCCATTCTGGCTCCCCTCATCCCTCATCAGCTGCCTATCATCTCCCTCTGGTGTTCCTCCTCCTTCCCTTTCGTCCCATGGACTGATATCCTCTCCTATCAGATTCATTCTTCAGCTTTTTCTACCTATCACCTCCCAGTTTCTCACACCACCTTTACCCCACCTGAATTCTCACCTGAATTCACCTCTCACCTTCCAGCTTGTACTCCTTCCCCTCCCCTCACCATCTTATTCTGACTCCCCCCTCCTTTACTTTCTAGTGCTGATGGAGGGTCTCAGCCCAAAATATCCACTTTTTTCCCCTCTCCCTGACTGGCTGAGCTTCCTCAGCATTTTGTGTGTGTTATAATGAACAGCCTTTCATATTGTGCAATATTTATTAACAAAGGCACATTTCATTTTTTTTTACCGGTAGAATATTGGTCATTGGTTGTGCAGAAGCATCGTGGCATGAGAAAGGATTAAAAAAAAAAGTCACTTGTCAGTCACTCAAAGCTTCATTCTGTGTCCACTCTTTACTATAGATCACTTGTCATCCTGATTTTGTGTAAGTCTTGGTGTCTGGAATTTATGTTCAACTGGCTGCCATTTTCCTCTGCTCTCTGTCCTCCCTGTGGTCGTTATTGTGTTGAGTTCTCAAAATCGGTAACTTGTTACATCACAGCAATCACTCTGACCACCCATTTCAGCTTGCAGTGAACAGATGTCCTTTACAAGCGGATATTAAACAAGCCAGCTGAAGAATTAGGTGCTGTATAGTCAATTATTTACTGATAATCTGCATCAGTTCCTAACATATTGTGCATTTACTTAGCAAGGATAATGGACAGAATTCTCCTGAAGCCTCTAGGCGCTAATCCTGAGTGTCCAAATAGTCATCCCTAAAGCTAAAGCTAATCAATAATTCCAAGGGGTCTATCTGTTATAATCACTGACTTTACGTCCTGACGAATGGTCTCAGCCCGAAACGTTGACTGTACCTCTTCCTAGAGATGCTGCCTGGCCTGCTGCGTTCACCAGCAACTTTGTGTGTTGACTGACTTTATGAAATTGGTTTGTTCCTTCCAGACTAATACAAGTACTATAACATAGTGGCCCAGATAAAAGGTGTCGATCTGAAATGTTGACTGTCCATTTTCCTCTACAGATGCTTCCTGACCTGCTGAGTTCCTCCAGCAGTTTATTTTTTTTTGCTGTAGATTCTGGCATCGGCACTCTCTCGTGTGACTATATTTTACACTGTTGCTTTGTTTCTTTGATATTATATAAGTTCATTCAATCAATTACTTTGTTCTCCTTTACCCTCTTGTACTGGAAATGACATCAGGCAGTCCTGGGAATCTTGAAAATTAGTTGCTGTGTTTTGATTGCTACTTTAGTTAAGTTCAACCTTGCTCTTAGATCACCAGTTAGTGGGTTTAGGTTATTTACTTGTGGAGCTTCCTACATGAAGGGAAGATGTGGTGAGATGTATTATTTGACTTTGCTATCTCTAGGCCATGCACACGCATGTGTGGAAGACAAATAAAATGCAGATGACGTCTTTGAGAAGGAGAGGATTTTATGGATTCTGCAGTCCCCCAGTTTGAGATGTTGGGTGATTAGTTAATACAGCAGGTATGGAACTTTGCTCTGGGAGAGCCCTTTGATACAAAGGATAGTATGCGGAAATGGGAGGGAGGGTAGAATGAAAACTAAAGACCTTATAAGGAAAGAATTTGGATGACTTGGAACTCTTCAGTGCAATAAAAAAATGTCACATCTTGTTAAGAAACTTTAGTCATGGGTGCAAGCATGCTTGCTAATCAGTAGCCAGACTGAATTCATACTTGAGCAAATATTTTCCACGATGGATTAGAGTGCATTTATATTTAATGTGGCTGCGTTCACCAAGGTGAGAGGTGTATTTGTATGAAATCATAGGATTTGGCATCTTTTCCAACGATCTCTGTCATAATTGGTGGCATTTGGCCACTTGGCTGGGTAGGGGCTCTGAGCTCAAACTTGGGAAGCTCATAGCTAAGTGAAAGTTCGGGCCCATTGTTTCTATGGTGTGAAATATGGACTATCTGGATGTGAATTACCCAGACAGAATTGCAGAATAATGTGCCTCACTGGCTTTCAGGTGATGGCTATGATGAGTATTGCAATTCTGTGATGTCCCAGAACGGGAGTAGCTCACTCATGATAGGTGGCAGTAGTAGTTATCATCTTTGCCATTCTGAATTGGTCAAAGGCATGAGAAAAGCTAGCGTGAAATCAAACTCAAAGCCGTGTATATTGCCTTCTGGATTCTGCTCTGTGCCAACTGTTTTATGACAGAGTTTAGAGGCAGTGAAAGCCCCTCAAATTCATCGCTAGTGACAGGTAGCAAAGCGGAAGTAGCATGGCCTCAGAGCCCACACTAGGAGGTAGTTTCTCTTCTAATTTCTGATTGACAGTTCGCTAAATACAAGGTTCTGACTGACACCATCCAACCCTTTCAGATGAATTAACACAAATCTTACACCTCTGCACAATGTGTTGAGTGTGCAAAAGGGCAGGAGACTCTACAAATGGTGTGAACAATCCCCTTGCATTAAACACAATAAATTCTGCAGATTCTGGAAATCCAAAGCAACAACACACAAAATGTTGGAGGAACTCAGAGGGCCAGGCAACATCCGTGAAAATGAATAAGCAGTTGACATTTGGGACTGAGATCCCTCTTCAGCCCTCATTTTCTTGCAAATTTTGTCGTTTATTTTGATATCTCAGAATTACTGTTTAGAGATCAGTTATGATTTTGTAGTTTAAATATACCCTCGGTTGAGATGCGTTGAGATACCAAGCCTGAATCTCATCTATGCTACTAGTAGTGCGATCACTGGAGTTGAGTCTGATGTTCTCCCAAGGAGTTATTTCCTCAGTGGAGAATGCCTGTGCGTGACTTTGTGTTTAATGTGGGGAGACTGATGCACGGGCAGCCACCACAGAGTCCTTTGGCAGATCGGGGTCAGGGGTCAGGGGCCAGTGACATGGCATCCAAGACAGTCGGGCCCCTTCACTGCTGCAGACCTCCTCTGCCTTCGATGTGATGTGACATCATCTTGTGGAAGCTCCGCCATTGGGTACTTGGTTGGATTGCTCTTGGTCTGGATCCTCCCCCTTGACCTTATCGCCATGGGTGACCCTACCAGGAGCTAAACTTTGGATCCAGTAAGTCACAGGCCTCTCCACTGCGACAAGGTGACGATCCACAGAAGTCTCATCTTAACTACTGAAATTTGAAATGATACTTTCGACCGTCTCTCAAAAAGCTTTATTGATCATCATCTGTGTTGGAAGTTTTGGAGATAACGGAATTACAAAACGTAAATTAGTTCCTGCTTCCTGTGTCAAAACAAAATTCTTTGAGATTGTTTTTATTTCTGACTTTGGAATTTGTATCTAATATTTAACAAGGAAATGGGCCTTTTTCGAGTTTTGTAGCCTGCAACCACAAATATACATGAACATATCACCGTCCAATGACACTGAAGGAATGTTTTTGGGGCAATGGTGCCACATAAGAATTCCACCTTGGAACTATTTCCAGTTGTGGAGTACCTAAGCCAGTATGTAGAATACTTCAATTAGATTATAATTAAATCACCCTATGCCTCTTCATCATGGAAAATGCTTCATTTGTCTGGATTTGGATTCAGCTGTAAAGCAGTTGGGCCCCTTGTCTGACAAAGGATATACAGGCGTTGTAGAGGGTCTAGAGGAGGTTAATGAGAATGATCTGGGAATGGAAAGGGTTAATGTATGTGGAGCATTTGATGGCTTTGGGTTTATATTCACTGGAGTTTAGAAGAATGAGTTGGGGGGGGTGGGGAATCTCATTGAAACCTGCCAAATATTGAAACGCTAGATAAAGTGGTCATGGAGGGGATGTTTCCAATCATTGGAGGCTCCAGGACCAGAGGGCACAGCCTTGGAATGAAGGACGTCCCTTTAGAACAAAGATGAGAAAGAATATCTCTAGCTAGAGGATGATGAGTTTGTGGAATTTATTGTCACAGAAGGCTGTGGAGGCAAACACATTGGGTATAGGTGCAAGATGAGTGATCGCCAGTCTCTGAGTGAGCAAGGTCTTCCGGCTGGCACTGGGGGAGGGGAGAAGGTACATGGAAATGCCCATTCCCACCCAGCAGAAGGTGCCTGCTGACATGCAGCAGAAGGCAAATCCAACCCCAAGCACCCTGCCAGCCTTTCAGATGCTTGTTCATAATGTCTAAGGTGGGTATTAGTGATTCGGAAAGGGCCTGTAAACTGCTGCAAAATGCAATGCTGCAGGAAGTGCCCATGGCCTTTCACTATCCCACTCTATCCCATTTCCAGTTTGTCCAGTCCGACTGTGGCCTTCAGGACTGTTAAAACTGGGCCCAACTCAATCTTTGAGGAATAACACACCATCTTCCACCTGAGCCTTCCTGACTTTCTGTTGAATTCCGAAACTTCAGATAACGAACGGGCTTTCTCTGAGCCAGAACTCTCATAAGTTATCCATCAATGATATTTGGTCAGTTTTCTCTCTGTATTGGCTCAGTTTAAACTGCTGAGTATGACCCTGCATTTCACATCTTTTAAGTTCCTTGCTTTGTAACCTCGCTCTGAATCTGGCCCCATTATTAACCCCTCCACTTAACGACCTCTACAGCTTGCCCCGTACTGCAATCCTTGCCTCACTTTGTCAGAGATATTCCCTTGATTCTTATTTCTCTCCCACCATTTCTGCAACTTAAAACAAACAGTTTTTCTTTCTTCCCAGGTTTTTCTACAGGGTCCTTCACCTGAAAATATTAATTCTCGCTTTCCACAGAGGCTGCCTGTTCTTTTGAGTGCTTCCAGCATTTTCAGTTTTATTTCAGTGCAAACATGAAGCTGAATTGAGGGCTGGTGTGTCTCATTGACATGTTGAACTGATTCTCCAGCTGAAGGCTTTATTTAAAAAAAGGTCCATTCAATTGCAGCAGTACGGACCAGCGCGGTAGTGACGTGGTTAGCACAGTGCTTTCACAGTACAAGCGATCTGGATTCAATTCCCTGTTTGTACGTTTTCCCAGTGACTGCGTAGGATTCCTCTGGGTACTCCAGGTTCCTCCACAGTCCAAAGATGAAGCGGTTGGTAGGCCATCGTAAATTGCCCCGTGATTAGGCTCAGATTAAATCATGGGATTGCGTGGCAACATAACTCGAAGGGCCTATTACGTGCTTTATCTCAATAAATAAATAAGTTTTGTTCCACTTAATACTGCACTATTCAACTATCCGTTTGAGTGGAAAAACTGATGTTTTGTCTTTTGCTTTAATTGTGCGTTGAGCTTGTCGATATATTTTTAGTAGACTAACTATAAAATAAGCACTGCTCTGTGATGCTTTTAACAAACACAGATTACTGAATGTTGTAAATTTAAATCAACCCCTGAAATTTCTGTCTGGTTCCATATTGAAACCATATGTGAAATAAATGCTCAGACAAAAGGAGCAGTGAGTTACAAATAGAATGCGGTTAGCTCCATTTAAAAGTTCAGCTGGATATCTCTGGTCTCTAGGCCATACTTTCAGATCCAGTCAGATGCCAAGTGCATGCTGCTCTTGGCAGGACACATTAGTATTACATTTGCACCTGATGCTGTAACTCAATGAAAATTGTATTTTGTTTTAGCACAGCCCACTGCACTTTATGAATTGTAGGGGGGTATGTGACATTTTAAATTATATGTACCAGTTGGCTCAATAAAACATAGCCAGTGATGTTTGAGGATACAGGGGAATAGTTACTACACTGGAATAAGTAAAGCCTTTCATTTATATAGCACCTCTCACAACCTCAGGACGTCTCAAAATACGTTACGGCAAAAAAAGAATTTAGTTTTGCAGACTGGTGACTTGTTATGCTGGAAACGCAATAGATGATTTGGACACGGCAAACTTCCTCAATGATCAGCAATAGAAAATGCTGGAAGCACTCAGCATGTCAGAGAAGGTAGTGGGATTTATGTTGAAGGTGAAAGGATGTCATCCAACTGTGGTATTGTTCAGTTCTTTTCTCTCTCAATTGCCACATACTGACATTCTGGGCATGTTCTGCAGTCCTACAATTAGCAATGCAGACATAGAAGCGAAATTGCCCTCTAACTGCCCCAATAATACCCATTTGACATGGTGAAAACCCCCATTCTCACCGGACCACCATACTAGTTATTCCTCCTGCCTCTTTGTCTGCAGCTTAAAGTTGTTTCCCAGTTCTGGCAAAAGATCTGACCTGAAACATCAACTGTTTCTCTTTTCACAGATGCTGAGTGTTTCTGCCATTATGTTTACTTTTTAGTGTTTCATGTTTCTAACATTTAAGTCTTGATTCCCAGGAAGTGTTAATGATGAGCTAATCTGTCTCTGAGAGCTGATATGAGGGTAAACATAAACCAGAATAACATGGATGAACTCCCTTGCTTTTCTTCCTAGTAGTATTTTAGAATTATTCTTTATTCCCATCTCAGAAAGCCAATAGACCATCTTTTTTTTTATGTTTTAATTAAAAGATGGCATCTCCACCAATGTAGCACTCCTACAGTTCTGCTGGTCTCACTGCTAAGAACCCATAACTTTTCAACAAAAAAGGCTTCAGACTTACTATCTGAGCTACAACTAAGATGCTGATGATGTCACTGAAACCTCTTCTGTAATGCGGACCTCACTTTGTGCTCTGAAATTGTATAGTCATAGAGATATAGCATGGAACTGGACCCCTTTGTCCTTCCTTGCCAGCCATCAACCACTCATCTATAGCAATCCACTATTAATCCATTTTTAAAAATTCTCCCTATGTTCTCATCAGCTCCTTCCAAGTTTCTGTCATTCCTGGTGGCCAAATTACAGTTGTCTATTAATTCATCAATCTGCATGACTTTGGGATATGGGAGGAACCAGTTGTCATCAGAGGGAGAATGAGCCAAGTCCATGTAGACAGGACCTGAGTTAAGATTGAACCTGGGTCTTTGGCACTGTAAGGTAGCCACTATGATTAGCGCCACAATTCTTCTCTAAATCTCCTCACTTTATTTTTACATCTGGTTTTCAGGAATTGAAAAGTAATATGAAGGCAAATGGATTCAGCATTTTTGTTTCATTGAGGAAAAAATACAGTTTGTAGAAAAAAAAAATTATTGCTCATTAGGTGAAACAAATACAGTTTTTTTCCCCAGGGCTGAAATGGCTAGCATGAGAGGGCACAATTTTAAGGTGCTTAGAAGTAGGTACAGAGGAGATGTCGGGTAAGTTTTTCTTTTAACACAGAGAATGGTGAGTGTGTGGAATGGGCTGCTGGCAATGGTGGTGGAGGCGGATATGATAGAGCCTTTTAAGAGAATCCTGGCCAGGTACATGGAGTTCAAAAAAAAAATAGAGGTCTATGGGTAACCCTAGGTAATTTCTAAGGTAAGGACATGTTCAGCACAGCTGTGTGGGCCGAAGGACCTGTATTGTGCTGTAGGATTTCTGTTTCTATTTGTAATAAAATTGCAAAAAATATTGAACATGACAATTACTTTTTTCTGCATATTCATTTCTCAAATGGTGTCCTTCAGATATTTAGATTCTGTACTCAGTTCGAATCTGTAGACATTACCAATATATAGTATATTACGAAGCCAATAATTTTGCAGTAAAATATTTATTTCCTGTTGATGATTTAATCCAAATCACAAATCATTATTTTGGACCACTTTTCTACCTTGTTTGTTTCTGTGTCAGGCCTTAAGTTCAGGTGACCTGAGTGAAACAGATTGATTATTACTCACCCCCCCCCCCCAACAAACTCTGAGAGGTGGTTTCAATAGCTGCTCGCACCCAGCAATAAATGACAGACATGATGAGATATTTTTAAATAGAGCAACTGGAGCTTGAAGCTTGTTCGCATGGGTTCACAATGATGTTTTTGGCATTGGGATTATTTTAGACTGATATATCTAGGGCAGGAAGGCAAATGAAACATGAGGCAGTGTGCCCATCAGCATGGGTTAAAATTCTAGCCCTGATATGTGCATATCTGCCTTGTGATAAGGACCTATTAATCTTTATGGCTAGACAGGTAGCAGAGTGGAATCTGGTTGTGGTTTTGGTATTGTTTCTAACTGGGCGAACACTGCCCATCACGAGAAGGAAGAGGTTTAGCGTTGGCTGTGATGGCTGTTGGTTGAGTGGTTTGGCAGGCAGTTTCCCAGCTTTGACCAGTTCCAAATCAGTTAAAAAGAAAAACTGATTTATGAAACAGTGTTGCCTTGTGACCTGCCATGACCAGCCTCTCAACTCTTCATGATGGTAGATGTCAGAGCTGCTGGGCAGTAGCTGTTAAGGCACATTATCTTGTTTTTCTTAGGTACCAGGTAGTCCTGCCAATATCACTTTGAACATTAAACAGATACAGTGGAGTATTTATTTTATAACTTTATTGCCCACTAAAATTTACTGTCAAGGCTTATGACAGGAAAACTTGCATCAAGAATTTTTTTCAGTTATGAGGGTGTGTCTAGCTGCTGTTTAATGATTATCTCCTAACTTGATTGCATAAGAACTCAGATTTCTCAATGGGGGTTGTCATAGTAGGTTTAATGATGCCAGGGATTCATTTTCCCCTCTTTAGGTATCACAAGATTTTGGAGCTATTCAGGAGTTCTTGGGTTAGAATTGTTCCAATCCTGGGTGGCCCAGCATGAAGGAGAGACCCTGGTCCTTCCCAGAGAGCTTCTGTCGTTCAGTATTGCAAGGTGCTGTCAGTTGAAGAAGTGTCTCACCAGCACCAGGCTTGGGAGAGACGGCTCCCAATGGCAGCAAGGAAGCTGCTGCACCTTTGAGTGAGCAGGCCAGTGATCAATAACAGCAGAGCTGCCTGTGCCCACCCTCTTCCAGGCTACAGTAATATCCCATTTCTGACAACTGGTACCCCCCCCCCAACTGGTTGCAAGTCAGAAATGAAGCTGGCTGGCGATATAGGTTCAATTAAAAAAAAATGGGCGAGCCAAGGGGAAGGTGTAATTAAACCAAGGTATTTAACTAAACCATTTAAATTTCCCTGCAAGATGGAAAGGTATTGCAGTGAACTGAGATCCCACATGGCAGAAAACATCCGCCACATCACAATAGACAGTAGGCGCAGGAGTAGGCCATTCGGCCCTTCGAGCCAGCACCGCCATTCACTGTGATCATGGCTGATCATCCACTATCAGTATCCAATTCCTGCCTTATCCCCATAACCTTTGATTCTGCTATCTTTAAGAGCTCTATCCATCTCTTTTTTGAAAGCATCCAGAGACCTGGCCTCCACAGCCTTCTGGGGCAGAGCATTCCATACATCCACCACTCTCTGGGTGAAAAAGTTTTTCCTCAACTCCGTTCTAAATGGCCTACCCCTAATTCTTAAACTGTGGCCTCTGGTTCTGGACTCACCCATCAGCGGGAACATGCTTCCTGCCTGCAGCGTGTCCAATCCCCTAATAATCTTGTATGTTTCAATAAGATCCCCTCTTAGCCTTCTAAATTCCAGAGTATATAAGCCCAGTCGCTCCAACCTTTCGATATATGACAGTCCCGCCATCCTGGGAATTAACCTTGTGAACCTACGCTGCACTCCCTCAATAGCAAGAATGTCCTTCCTCAAATTTGGAGACCAAAACTGCACACAGTACTCCAGGTGTGGTCTCACCAGGGCCCTGTACAGCTGCAGAAGGACCTCTTTGCTCTTATACTCAATTCCCCTTGTTATGAAGGCCAGCATGCCATTAGCTTTCTTCACTGCCTGCTGTACTTGCATGCTTGCTTTCAGTGACTGATGTACAAGAACAGCAGACAGCAAATCCATCCCACTGATCTCCTGAACAATTTTTCGTGTGAGCGGGTAGTACATAAGTTGGATGTACAAAACCTGGAGAGGATCTATATTCTGGTCTGACACCCTGGTCCATTCTCTTCATTTGTTTCACTTCAGACTTTTTTTTTGTGTGGGGTGGAAAGAAGCAGAGACTTACTACACCATGGCGAGCTTATTACAGAATTGTTTACATATCTTTAAACAGTTTTAATCTTATTAAGATGGCCTACAATGAACTAAATTTGCAAATGTCCATCCCAGTTGTATTCAAGTTCTTCCTTTGACCAGGAGGTGAAAGCACACATTGAAGATCTGGTTCCACTACCCGCCCCTACCCTCTATCAAAGTAATTTATGTAAATTGCATGAAATTTGATGTCTGCCTCTGATCAACTCGTGATCCAGCAACCTTGTAATGTATACTGTTTACAGCTAGGTATTACCATAAATTGAATTTTGTCTATTTTAATTTGAGTTAGTGAACCATTTCCATAGGAAATCAAATCTGTGGGTCATGGATACAGGAATGACGAACTCATGATTTACCACATTTTTTGGCCACAGCGAAGCCATTGAAATGATCATTGCTTCTGAAATTTCCAAACCTTTGAGCTAAATCATTCTCTAATATGCCTTTTAATTACTGATGCATGTGTAAAATACTTAGCTGGTTTTCTTTTATCTCCAGCCAAACAAGAGACTGCAGTTCATCCCACAAACTGAGGTCAGATCAGAGGCTATGAATTTTTGCCCTGAAAGCATGCACACAAGCCCATCATTGGTGCCCTGATTCAATCCTATCCACAAGCCAGCAGAGTAGCTAATGACTAAATGGATTCATGCATCAACCCTGGAAATAAAAATGCACTAGCTTTTAACTAGAAGCATTTTACGGAGCCTGATTTCTCTAATATCCTGTAGGGAAAACAAATCCGCCATCTTTACATTTATCGCCTTTATGTACCTGCAAATCCCCCCTTTGTGGTTGACTCTGAGATGCCCTCTGAAATGGTTGAACAAGTCACTCATCTCAGTTACAAATTGATTATAAAGATTAGCCAATAGCCTGAAAAAAGTACAAGTTAGCAAAAAGATTGAAGCATAGCTGGATTAAAATACTGTATATTTTGCTTTCATTATATTTTGCAAAAATGTGGAATTTGATTTATTACAAAGGGCTTAAATATTTTGATGATTTATTGACAGAAATATTGAAATGTTGCTCTTTTTTTCACTAATAAAACTCCATGCCAGCAAGTTACCAACGATCAAGAATTTACACCTTCACTTTGTATTACAAAAGCTGCTGAGGAGTTTCAAAATGCTATTGGCCAATTCTATTTGCCACAGGTGTATCCAGGTAAATATTAAAGGAGGTAAAATGACTGCACCAGCTGCCATTTTAATTATTTAAATTCATTTGTTTATTAAGATTGAAATCTGATATATCAGTTAACTTTTTTAAAACATCAGAAAGTACCCAAATTTGCCAAGCTAATAAAATTTAAAAATCTCCCTGGACTAAAGGAGAAATAATTTAAAGATTCTAGATTTTGAGGCAATTGGACTCAACATGTGCTAATTACTCAACCAAGGAATTGTTTGGCGATAGTTCTTTAAAAGCTCACTTGCATCTCATTCAGCAAAGAACATTTTCCATGCACTTTTCTAAACATTTTAAAGTAGTCTACAAGTACTTAAAGTTTGTCAGTTGATGAAGTAAAGATAGACTATTAAGTGCCCTTTGTGGGGAAGCAATAAATTACAGGCACCAACTTCTAGAAATTCTACATTTAAATGTGCATTTATGTGCTTCTTAAGCTGTTACCAAGTTTCCCCCATTACAGTGGATGAGCTCAAGTTCACTCCTGCATTCCAAAGAAACTAATCACAGGAAATTTAGTGGAGGAACTGGTTCGTTCTGAAAACTTGCCAGACTCGATGGGCAAAATGGAACCTCCTTTGTTGTAAGGAAATATGAAAAATGACAATGAACATAAAAGAAACATTAGTGTTGATTTTGGGAACAAAAACACACTTGCCGTGCCAGTTTTCCATGCTGAGAATTGCTGTTGATGTGATTCTGGTCTCTAGTGCTTGTTCTATGGTGATGTCAGATAGGTTTTTCCAAACAGAGTGGTGGGTGTGTGGAATGCACTGCCAGCGACGGTGGTAGGGGCTGATACAACAGAGTCTTTTAAGAGACTCTTAAGTACACGGACCTTTAGAAAAATAGACGGCTATGCAGTAGGGAAATTCTAGACAGTTTCTAGAGTAGGTTGCATGGTCGGCACAACATTGTGGGCCAAAGGGCCTGTAATGTGCTGTAGATTTATGTTATGCTAAGTTTGACTTTAGCGGAGTGTCTATCATTTGGCCTGTCCCATACTTGTAGGGAGACCATCTATATCAACACTGGATTGGGAGTGACTGAATCCTCTGGAACCCGTGGCAACAGCCTCCTCCATTTAACATCTTTGCCATGATGGTGACTCACATCACCACCTGATATGGAGGCTCCAATGCACAGGATCAATAGTGGCTGCAGAAGTTTCTAGACCCAGCTAGATCCATCATGGGCATAGCCTCCCCACCTTCAAGGACACCTTCAAAAGGCTGTGCCTCAAGGATGTGGCATCTATCGTTGAAGACCCTCGCCACCCAGGACATTCCCTCTTCTCATTTCCATCATCAGGGCAGTGGTAGGGCAGCCTGAAGTCTTGCACGCAACGGCCCCTCCACTATCAGATTTCTGAAGAGACCGACAACACTAGCACGCATTATTTATACAGATTTTTATTGTAACCTGTAATGTATATGACCTGCAGTGTACTGCTGTTACAACGTAACAAATTTCAAACGTCTCATTCTGATTCTGACCTTTCCTCGACATTAATCCATGTCCTTACTGCACTCAGTGGATTGTGTGTGTGGGGCTTCTGGGCCCTACAGCCGAACACCTACTGTGTGTGTGTCGACCTTGCATATTCTCCCTATGACCACGCTATCATACCCAGGTGCCCTGATTACCTCCCACGTCCAAAACGTGTGTTGGTTGTTGGACCTGAGTACCCACTGTAAAATTGTCACAAGTCCAGTTTGATACCAGAACTTGGTAGTGATGGTTGGAGTAGAGTTGCTGAGGAAACTGGAGGAATGGGTCACAGAGGAAATTAGTGTGGGAATAGGAGTGCATTGTGAGCTCGTGTAGACTTGAGCTGAAATGGTCTCCTGAGATGTAAGGAAATACAGAATATCTATCTACTGAGGTGTTAATAAGTTCCAAATAAATTATCTATCTTTTACCAATTCTAAAATAATTAATGTGAGATTGAATTCCTTTAGTTATTAATTGGTTTGATATTTGTACTTGTTTTTTTGTGATTATAAGTTTCTGTGCCCACATTTGTAATGGAAGTGGTCTAGGCCAGTGTCACAGGGTAATTGCACCCTGCTGGCAACAGGGTGAGTGTGCAGGTAGTTGAGGGAATTGCGGGAAAATGTCTTTAATGGGGAGCTACTTCCATAAATTGGGGTGAGAGCAATTTACAGGAAATGTATCTGGACTTCCAATTTGCTTTAAAAAAAAACTACCTAGGGTTTTAGCACAAGGTAAAACACATTTGGAATCTCATGGACACTGATCTGTCCAAGGCTGTGGTTGAGAATACTCTGTTATTGCTGTGTCTCCAAGCATGCTTATGGGAAAAATGAAGACATTTGGTAGGCTTGTGGTACTGAAAACCATGATAAGTGGATGGTTTGGTATGGTTTTATTTTAATTGTAGGTGTTGACCATTTTTTTTTAGCATCTGTCCCATTTAGTATATCATTTTAAATTTGCCCTTTGTTTACTGAGACAAATTATTTTTGAGTTGATATTTGCAAGGGGATGAGAAACGGGTATGAAGGGAGAGTCAATATTTCATGGCGTTGAACAATTTTTCAAAGAGAATGACATTCTGCACGCCAACATTCTTGCTTGTGCAATAGATGGGACACCTTCAATGATAGGACACAACTGTGGAGTTATTACCTAATGTATTTACAATTTGCTCTGTAATTCAGACAACATCTTTTTGAATAAAACATAAGTGATCAGCTGCACAAATCATTAAATACTGTCATTACAGTGGTAATTAAAATCAGTTCCCATGCTCTCAATTCTTGACTGTTTCAGGAGTTTTATACTGAGAATGATGAACAGTTTGAACGCTTGCACACAAAAGTGAAATGTCTCTTAAAAGGAAACTGCTCGTACCTAGGCTGTTGGTTGTAGAAGGAAATCTCTGAATGCTCTCCTGTACTGTTGGAAAATGTCTAGATGTTCTTTATTGCCTTTCCAAAGTCAGATTTAACAGAGTGCAGTTTTGGTGCAGTCAGCCAACTTCCTTCAAAGCAACACGACAGATTGCAAATTATGGAACGTGGGGATCTGAAAACTCCTGAGTGACATTCAGCCTGATGTTGAGAAGCTGATATCACTGCACCAAGCCCATCCACCTCAATGAAAGCTGAAAAAGCAATGTAGTAGTGAATAGTTGGACTACTAATGTATACTCTAAAATTGTTGATGAAAATTATTTTACTGCAATGAAATACTTTTAACTTGTAGCTTTAAGTTGATTTGAAACATTTTTGCACTTAACACAACCTTGAATTTGCAGTTCCTATTTTCTTTCACTCTGCATCGTAAATCAAAATCCTTATATCTGTCTAGATAGAAATAGAGAATGAGAAAAAAATGAATAAGCATGAATAGGTCATTCAAGCTGCCCACCCCGCAATCCCTGGATTGTCCCGAGTCTAATCATGGGACAATTTACACTGACCAATTTGTCTTTGGAATAGCCAGGAAGGGGGGGGGCACGGGATGTGGTCTGAGAGCCAAGGGGTTGGGTAACCTAAAAATGGTTGGGAGCCTCTGGTCTAGCATGAGTGTTGTACGGTGACTGGACTGGCATGGGGCAACTCCTTAGTAACTGTAACTCATAATATCCTCCCAAGCCCAAACAAATTGTTGTTTTTGGTTTGTGGACTTTATGGCAGGTGCACAGAATTGAACACTTGCGTCAAAGTTTCCTCTAAAGCTGTTAGTGAAATGAAAGTTCCAATATTTGGACTGATAAGGTAAAAACACTGAAATTTGACTTGACAGCAAATGATTATAAATTTCATTCATGAGTTTCCCTCTTTGTGCAACAAGTTAATATCCAAGTTTGTAAAAGACTATCTCAAAAGTCTTGCATACAGTCTTCAAGTGCTGAAGGATTTCGTTTAATAAGATAATCAAGGTCCTTATTCTTAATCAAAATGCTTTTGTTATGGTTCTTTATCTGTTTTAATCCATTATAAGTCTCAAAGTTTGAGGTACAGGTGAAACTGGTGGAGTATTTATAAGCAAATTTCCTTTGGAGTATGATTAAGCCGTGAATTGGTGTAGATCATTCCTTGGTAGAAATTCCGTCTGGGAGTGCACGTCAGTCAAATCTTTATGTGCTTTGGAATTTAGTTCTTGGCATCACCTCTTGTTACTCTTTGTGCTGAAGCTTGCAAGCTTCTGTAATGCATGCACGCATATGTAAGTAGGAATGTCTGTTCCTGTTTGTTATAATAGTTGTAAGGAATTTGGGGCAGGAGGCAGTATATCTGTGAAAATTAGAGCTTGTCCATTATCTATATAATTTTATTTGTGAACTTAAATTTTTAATGGAAGGCTCTGACATTACAAAATTAGAGGCTTATATTCCCTCAGAACAGCATGTATACTAAAGTAAGCATACAAGATTTGTAACGTTAAGTGTAACTGCTTACAACATGATTGATAAGGTGATGAAGGTGGTGTATACGTTTGTCCTCATAGATGGGGCATAGAATGTATGAGTTGTGAATGGGTATAGAATATAAGATTTAGAGACTGTACTTGTGTTTTAAGATAATGGTTTGGCTACACTGGAGTACTGTGTGCAGTTTTGATTGCCACACTATAGGAAAGATGTGATTGTGCTGGGGAGATTGTGCAGAAGATATTCATTAGGATGTTGTCTGGATTGGGTATAGTTTGGATAATGTGGGTTTATTTTCCCTAAAGCGAAGGAGGCTGAGGGGTAACCTAATAACATATAAAATAATAAGAGGCATAGATCATGCAGATAGACAGAATCTTGTTCTCATTATCAGGGTATCAAAAAACAAGAGCGTTTAATGTGAGCAGAAGGAGTTTCAAAGGGGAGACGAAGGGAAGTTATGAATGGAGTGATTCATATCTGTAATTCACTGCCAGAGGTGGTTATGGAATCAAATAATTTGTATGTATGAGGCATTTAGACAGGCACATAAATAAACAAAGTACAGAAGAGTGCAGTCCTTATGGGATTAGACTGGAAAGTCAGCATAGATGTGTGAGCTGACAGTTCATTTCTGTACTGTACAACTCAATGCTGTAGGTTTTCAGATTGAGTTCAGTAGATCTTCAATGAAGCATTAATGTATTTACAAGTAAAATTCTTTGCTTAACCTGGATTAAGTACTTTTGACTATCAAAATATTTAAGTATTAAATAACTGCTTGAAACTATTTCTAACCAATTCTCAGTTTTAATTCTCTGCAGTTTCTCTGAGCAGCGTTGTCACTTCTGACTGAAAGATGCGTGTTCGAAACCCGTGTTCAGTGCATGAATCCAGATTGATGCTCCATTGTGATCTTTAGGGAGTTTGCTTTGTTGAAGATGTGATGTTTGAATGAGACATTAACCAAAGTGCTATGTGCTGAACCAAGTGAAGGCTGGTGATCTTGTGACACAATCTTAAAGAGGGCAAGTTATTCTGAATATCTGTTCATTGTCATGTTTATGGGAGCTGCTTCTGCATGAAGTGGCAGTCACGTTCTCTGCATTCCAACTTTAAAAAAAAAACACGTCTCTGGCTGCACAGTTGATTTGAGATACCTATGCATATGAACGGATAAGTGCTTTTCTTCCCAAATTTCAAATTGACCTCAGTCTTGTGATCTATACCGGAAGTGGGGAGGGGTTGGGGTTGGCAGGGTGAAACGCTGTTGTTGACCGGATTGGGTTTTTTTTAATAGAAGGTAGTGCTGTAATGCTGTCTGTATGGAGTTTACACATTCTTCCTGTGACTGTGTGGCTTTCCTCTGTGAGTCTTCCCATTTTCCTCCCACAAAAATGCATTGGGTTGGCAGGTAAATTTGACCCTGTAAATTATAGTTTCATGCTAGAATTTTGGTTGGGCACAGCTGATTAGAATTTGAGAGAATAAGATGTTTTGAAGGAAGGAATAGTGTACAAGTAGATGTTTGGTGGTCAGCATAGTGTCTGGGTTGAAAGGTCCATGCGGTATTTCCTTTTTTTTTGAGGTTGGCTGCTTTGCAATGAATTGATAGGAGAATATGGATAGTGGGGAGCTAGGGTTTAGATTTAGCTATTTCTGGTCGGTACTGGGCTGCTGAATGCCCAAGAACCAACACCGATGTGTCTGTCACTGACGTTGCTTGTGCTTTCCAGCTTCTGGATCAGCTGACTGTTGACTTCAGCCTGCTGTTTCCTATTCAGTGCTCAATTTGGTGAATGATCAACAGCCTCCTGCTCCACAGGGCAATGAATCAGACCAGCGAATAACTATTGTTTAATCATTGTCAGCCTGTCTCTAGGGATGGAGGATGACATGCTTCCGATGCAGTTCTGTGTTGTGCATAAGGACGTGAGGTGGGTGAGGGAGAGATAAGTGGAGACTGATGGACTGGACGGATGAGCAGGTTGTATTATTGAATGTTCAAAGGTTCATTTAGTATCAAAGCATGTATCCATATACACTCTGAAATTGGTCTTCTCCAGATAGCCATGAAACAAGAAAGAACATGAAAGTCATTCAGTGAAGAAAACTTAAACCCATCCCCCCCCCCTCACAAAACAGAACAGGAGCATCAACCCCCAAGAAACAATCCCTTCCCCACGCAAAATAACTAACAGAATGCAACAGAAGTCAATCCCCAAACACTGTCCCCTTGTACAACAAAATGGAAAAGGAACGGGCGACTTAGAAATAAAAACAGAATATAAAAACCATAAGTCTGAAAAAGTCTGCAGATCATAAAGTCAATAGTCTGATCCATAAGCGCAGAACCACGATACCATCCTACAATGTCACCAGCATTCAATGAAAGAGAGGGACACCACATGAGGTAGACAGGCCTACCTGCCTGCCACAGTGAACCACACAGCGATAGGCTGCTTGCAGTTTCCTTCTCTGGCAGAGATCGAAAGAACGGAAGGACATGTGTTCCTATCAGAGATATCTAAACTTCTTGGAGCCCTCCCCTGTGTTTCTCAAGCAGAATGACTGATCTTGAGCAAGGGATGTTCTTGAATTGGTGAGAATGCTGCATTTTTTTTTCAAGGAAGTTCCTCCTGGAAATGTTTTGCTGTGATAGAGCCTGGAGTAGAGGGCTCCCATTGGGTTTCTGACAAAAGCAATGTAGGCAAAGTCACCCCTCGTGCAGTCAGACGTGAGGGAAGAAATTGGTGTTGTTGCCTTAGGTTATTCTACATTGGATATGCTGATGTGTGAAGTTTTGCGAACCATTATCTTTGTATTTGTTGTATGTAGTGGAAGATCATCTGCATTGGGCACTTTATTACAAGCTGATATTTTTCATGGTTTTTAAAGAATGCACAAAAGTGACTGCTTAAAGATCCATTTTGAGTAAAATGTATTTTACTTAATAAGAAATTAAACCATAACCACTGTCCTAAGCCTTTTCTGTGCTCAGCCAAGGAACATTTTGCACTGTTGCTGTTGGTAGGTCATCATCCTGGATCCACCTATCACTTGCCAGTTCCTGTTCCAACTTTCGCTCACCTCCTTAAAATGGCTTTCTCTCCTCCGTCTTTGTCTAGATCAGGAGTTCCCAACATGGGATCCACCCATCCCTTGGTTAATGGTTGGTGTCCATGGCATAAAAAAAGTTGGGAGCCTCTGATCTAGATGGTCTGGAATCAAAATATCGGCTGTCTGTTCCTCCTCCTTCCCTCCCACTGATGCTGCCTGAACCCCTGAGCTCCTCCAACAGTTTGCTTTCGGACCCCACCCTTATCCACGAAAGTCCTTCAGGGCATCATTTTTAGGCATGCTATTGATATCAGTACTAACCCTTCAACACTCATTTTCAAGACCTCTATCGTTCCTTATGAATCTCACACACAATTGCTTGGTATTTTAGTGCACAACTCCTGCAAATGCTGACAGAAACTGAACTGAGCTTCTGATTAGCCGGTGACAAGTAACTACCTCAGTTATTGGTATGAGTTTGTTTCTGCCTTATTCTTGAAATGTGCTCTCATCTTCCTTTCTCTCTCATTGTAGCAGAGGAGCCTGAGGCTATGGGTACAAAAGTCACATACAAGAGCAAATCTACAGATGCCGGAAATCCAAGTAAAACACACAAAATGCTGGAGGAACTCAGCAGGCTTGGCAGCATCTATGGAAAAGTGTGCCGTCGACATTTCCATAGATGCTGCCCGGCCTGTTGAGTTCCTCCAGAATTTTGGGTGCATAAGTCATTGTGAGTAGCCGGGCAGATAGAGAAAACAGTTGGTAAATCATCCACTTTTTGGGGATGGAGTATAGAAACAGGGTAGTTGTACTGAAGTTTTGTGAAGCACTGCCCCATTGGTAACACTGGCCAATTGTATTATTCTGTTCTAACTCCCTCGTTGTAAGAAAACGTTTGAAGATTCAGAAAACTAAGTAGTTCCTGGTCTGATGCACTGCAGTTGATAGATTTCAGTGGCTGAGGCTGATTTCATAAGGGTCACTGAGTTGTACAGTTGGAAACAGATCTTTTTGGCCTTTGCCCGTGCTGACCACCTTTGGCTGGATTTTGCACTTATCACTCCGAACTTTCCCTATGTAGTAACATGTGCAAATGTCTTTTATATCGTGATCAACGGAGATAATGTTTTCATACTGGAGCTATTTATGGCAGGTACTTGAGACAGCTACGTCCACAGATCTGGTGGTGAAGTGCAACCGGGATTGAAGTGTCCAATACCAGCGGGCATGCGTTGAAAGTGAGAGGCGGTAGGGTCAAGGGGGATGTGAGGGGCAAGTTTTTTTTACTCAGAGCGGTGGATGCCAGCTTGCACTGCCTGGCATGGTGGGTAGAGGAAAATACATTAGAGGTTTTTAAGAGCTGTTTGGTTAGGCACATGGATGTGAAGGAGGAGGTATTTGCATATGGTATTAGTAGGAGGGATTGTTGTTTGGGTGTTTTTGATTTTTTTTTAGCTGCTTTGGCACAACATTGTGGGCCAAATGGTCTTTTTATGTGCTGTACTGTTCTATGTTCTACAACCCTTCACTGATGGAGGGGAAAAAATGCTAACATTAGCCAACAAACAGGCAGAAGACAAAACAGTTTGAAAACTGGAGTACAGAATGAAATGCTAGTGTTCAGTAGAAAGTCCTTTCTCGTTGTTAAACCTCTCTGACCAGAGGAAGTTCACTCTGTGTGTTGTCTTTAGCTTACATTTATCCCCATACAATGGGGCGGTATGGTAGTGCAGTGGTTAGCACAACGCTTCACAGTTCTAGCAACCCAGGTTCAATTCCAACCATTGCCTGTAAGAAGTTTGTACATTCTCTCTGTGACCACGTGGCTTTCCTCTGGGTGCTTTGGTTTCCTCCCACAGTCCGAGCAGTTGTTTGGTTAATTGGTCATTGTAAATTATCCTGTCATTAGGCTAGGATTAAATCAGGGCAGGGTTGGGGGGGGTTATTGGGCAGCGTCTCTCGAAGGGCTGGAAGGGCCTATTCTGTGCTGCAGAGCAGACTGGATGGGCTAAGTGGCCTAACTTTGTTCCTGTATCTTATGGTATATTGATAAATAGATAAATAACACGCTTGCGTAGTCACGTGCTCAGAGTTTGGGAGGTGTGTATGGATAGATTCACTAACTGGATAACACACATCCAGTTGTTCCGGACTGTCCCCTCGTTTGGAGTAGTGCAGCAGGCTGAAGTAAACCTGTCAGTGTCGAGCACCGCTTGAAGGCAAGGACGTGATCAGATTCAGAGGCAATGAGAGCAATCCTTCAGCAGTAGCCTCAGGGGGAAAACTGGTGTATCACAATGCCACCAAAACCCATTGCAGGGTGGTCGCCAGAGAAGAGCACCGGGATGCGGAATTGTAACATCTCTTCTCAGACCCATCTGATCTTGTGGCATGTAGAATTAAGCTGCTGTTTTGTAGTTGGTAGCCTTGCTGCATAGCCAGTGACCCCTCACCTAGTAAGCTGGCTAATGGTTTGAATTTCATTTCAAATGCTGCTGGGTCATAATGGATTAGGGCTGGCTGCTGAGGTCTGCTTTTCAGGTTGTGAGAAATTCCTTAATCTGTGAAGGCAAGATAACCAAGACTGTCCCTGTACCTGCCAAATGATTCATAATAAGTATGACCTCTGATTCTTTCACCCCGCTTGCTGTGGCCCTCAAGGCCACACTTTGAAGGAGGGGCTTGTATGAGAGGCTAAGGGTTTCAAATAAGACTACAAGATCAGTTCTAGCAGCTTGTCCATACTCTTAACTGACTTCATTTCCGTCCTCTAATGAAAGCTACCTTTGCAGGTCAGATTGTGTGGAGTGGAAGTGATTCCTTGACATTAGCTTGTGTGAAAAGTGATTTGGTTTGAGTAGAGTGGAAACTGAACATGGTTCCTGCAAACATCCCCTCATTAGTTGCCCATGGTGTTCCTTGGACAATTTAATGACTTGCCCAAGTCTCAAAGTGAGTCTTACAGAATCCTTTTCATTACATTTCCTTGCTACCTTCCATTATAACCTTTTAAACTCTGTAGGTCAATTTGCAGAATATTTTGCATTGTTGTAGCTCTGAAAGCTGTGTTGTCCACAGTGGAAATCATCAATTGGCTGTGGAAAGTGTTGAGGTTCTGACAAACATCACCACGCACAGTTTAGACTTCCTCCATGGAAGCTAGATTATGTGCAGAATTCAGTGTTTTGAGCCCTGAGCCATCCAGCTGAAGGGGGGAACTGTCATTGGATGCTCGAATGCAAGGACCGGGGATTAATCCTGAACTGTATTAAGAGCTGCACAAGTGGGTCTGTCAAGCAGTATGAGAGAAAATACTGCCTCTCTGTTTCTTAGAGAGCGGAAAAAAAATAAATGTCTGCTTGTGTGTGACAAGTTTTATCCAAATGGTGAGTTGTCTTTTGAGATGTCGTGTGTTTGTTTTTACATGTGCTTGTTAGACTGGGAGAGGATTGAGTTAAAGTAGACAACAGGAATTCTGCAGATGCTGGAAATTCAAGCAACACACATCAAAGTTGCTGGTGAACGCAGCAGGCCAGGCAGCATCTGTAGGAAGAGGTGCAGTCGACGTTTCAGGCCGAGACCCTTAGCGAGTCTGAGTCAAAGTGTGGTCGAAAAGTTGAAGAGCCGAAGAAATTACAGATGGGGAGCAGTGAGAGATGAGCGAGTCTGAGTCAAAGTGTGGTCGAAGTGTAACCTTCAGTTAGTCCTGACAAAGGGTCTCGGCCTGAAACGTCGACTGCACCTCTTCCTACAGATGCTGCCTGGCCTGCTGCGTTCATCAGCAACTTTGATGTGTGAGTTAAAGTAGAATCTGTTTTAGGTTAATTCATTATGATCTGAATGACAATTATTCCATGTCTGCCCTGTTTCAATAGTTCAACGGTTCAATTTAATACCAGACAGTGTATACAGTATACAACCTGAATCCTTAGCCTTTGCAGACATCCACGAAACATAAGAGAAAAAAAATCCCAAGGAAAAAAAAATGACTGTAAAATATTGAAAGCCCAAAGCCCCCTCCCCCCCCACACACAAGCAGTAGCAAAATCATCAGCCCTCCCCCTCTTATTTCAGCAAAAGCATCATCCCCCCCACCACACAATAGCAAGCCCCCAGAGACCAAGATCTCATCCATCAAAATCTACTGTCCATCCTAACACTTCAACATCTCAACAAGCCCTCTCTCCCATGAACAAGGAGGAGAGAGATATTGCTCCTCCCACAGCGAGAGGGGAGGCCAACAGCTCGCTGTTTCGCTGTTATAATCTGCAGCGTTGCTTACTCGAGTTCCCCGACTTGAGAATCAGCACACGCTCGCTCACCATTGTGTGTGTGTGTGTGTGTGTGTGTGTGTGTGTGTGTGTGTGACTCTCTGTGTTGATGCTCTTGAAAATAAAAGGGGTTCCTGACGGTTGGGAGGCCTGGATGCTTTGCCTTAGATTTCCATGGCTCTTTATTGTAAGAGCTGTGGACATTTTCCTCAGCTTTAATTTAGGATGTGTCGTACCCTTGGGTGTTGAACCTGGCTATCCAAACTGAGCCTGACAGGTGCCACCCATGTGCATTGGGGTCAAGATGGATTTTAAAAATAGGATGTATCCTGGGGCTCAGATTAGGTTTCCCAATTTTCCCAATGAATGCATTTGTGAGTTTGGATATTTTCATGTTTGGTACAGAAGATGGATTTTGAGTAGAAATTATCCTAATTCCGAAGAAGACTAAGGAAATCCAGCATATCTCCAACGGCCCTCACTAATTTGCTCTTTTTACAGAAGCACCATAGGATGCATCACAGTTTGGTGTGGCAACTGCTCTGCACAAGGCAGCAAAAAATTGCAGAGAGCTGTGAACATAGCCCAGTTTCTCTTCACCCCCCCCCCAATTGACTCTGTCTATACTTCCAGTTGCCTCGGGATAAACGGTCAACATAATCGAGGTTCCCTCCCACCTCAGTTTCTCTTGTACCCCTCTTCCATCGGGCTGAAGATACAAAAGCATGAGAACGCAGACCATCGGCCTGAAGGACACTGTTACAAGACCCTTGAATAGACCTCTCGTACACTGAAGATGAACTCTTCATCTGTCTATCTTGTCCTTTCACCTTGCTTAGTCTACGTGCTCTGCACTTCCTCTGTAACTGTAACACTATATTCTGCATTCTGTTAATGCTTTTCTTTTTGTACTTTGTCAGGTATGGTATGGCATGTAAACAAATGCTTTTCACTGTATGTGCTAATAACATGTGCTAATAACAAGCTAATTAACAGAAATAGAAGAGGTGCATTCAAGTGTCAGAATATTTCTACTTTGGACTACAGTTGAAACTTGATCATGTTCTTGGTTGTAAAAGCATTGCAATTGTCTGTTATGCAATGGAGTCATTTGCTGTAGAAACAAAACCTTCTGCCCACCTTTTTTTCCCGCCATTGGCTACTGATCTGTAGTAATCCCTATTTCCAGCACTGCCCACATCCTTGTATGCCGTGGTGTTTCATGTGCTCGTCTAAGCACAGCTAAAGTATCTTGAAAATATCTGCCTCCACCATCCCATAAGGCAGTCATCACTAATTCTCAGCAAATGACTGAAATGCATTTGTTTTAACACGTGATTACATGCTTCGCTCAGGATGATAGTGTAGACTTTCATTTGACTTTGGACTGAGTTGTATCAACTTTTTTTAAACCACTGTTTCTCTCTGGTAAATGATTGTAGTGCTGCCTTGAAAACACTTGCACTACATATAACTGACCTTTTGTTATGGCTGTTAAGAGAGCCCTGTTGTCTCTTTCTGAATGAACCAATAGGTGACTTCAGAAATAAAGGGTGGAATATATTTTTAACTGTAAGGCATCTTAAACTAGAACAGCTGAGGTAAATTATCCTAATTAGATTATTTTAATTTCCACAGGCGTGAAGAAACCGAAAGGAGACTAAAAAATGTAAGTGATCTGCTGTTTATCAGTAGCTCAGGTATTTAATCTTATATTTTCACGGTTTTGTTTTTAATTTCAGAACAACAATAAACCACCTTTTTAAAGTAGAATCATCAATCTCTCTTTGTGCATTAAGACAAAATTGCTTTGAGTTCAGTGCTGTTGTTAATCTGATGCAGAGACCTTTGATACGGATCTAAATTATTGCTGCTTGCGTGGCCATATCCTTGGTCCTGAATTGGTTTTTTAAGTTGGGTGTCTAATGACAGCAACCTACAATAAATTTGCAATATTCAGTGGCTTGTCACTTCCAAAGCAGATCATTACAAAAAGCAGCTGCTGAATGCAAATTAGCCTTCACTTCATCTGGATATTATCAAGTTCTGAATACTGAGTGACTTTGATTTCTTGGACTATCTTCTTTATTGGATACCTATACAATATTTTATTTACCGAGAAAGTGCTGTGTTTTCATTCTCACCAAATGTTAGTTTGTTCCTTTAGAAACAGCTGAATTAAGTTTCTATTAACATCTTGATAACCTTAATGATATTTATGTTTAATGATAGTTGTATCAACTCTTAGAAATGCACTGATTTTGAACTAAGTCGGTAGGGTTTTTTCTCTCTTAGTACATCTTGCTGTGACCCTTATCTCTGGTTTTTGCTGCTGTGAGATTTGATTTCTCCAAAGCGCTCAGAATTTAAGATGGTTGTGATAATCTACCTCCATGACAAGTTTCTTGATGCCATTTCTAATAAGTTGTCATATTTTGCTTCATATCACTGATCCAAAATATTTTGGGACATTTTAACACGTGAAGCTACTGCATGAACACAGGAGTTGTTGCTCGTGACTTTTATATGATGTTTGGAAGCTTACTCCATTGACTAGAAAATCAGTTTTATTGTGCTACGATAATCATCTTTCCCCTGCTGTACCATTGGCTGATTGGATTGGTTTCCAGCATTACCAGTGAGACCAGTGTGAATGTGTAATGATGTCAAAATATTGTTTCCTTTACACCTGTCTAAAAACCAAAGTTGGCACGGTAGCATTGTGGTTAGCACAGTGCTTTACAGTATCCAGTGAATATGCTTCAATTCCCACTGCTGCCTATAGGGAGTTTGTACGTTCTGCCAGTGACCACGTGGGTTTCCTCCTGGTGCTCTGGTTTCCTCCCACAGTCCAATGAGATACCAGTTGGAAGGTACATTGGTAGTTGTAGGTTGTGGCTAGGATTAAATTAGGGGTTTGAAAGGCCAGGATAAAGTGGATATGGTGAGAGTGTTCACCTTAGCAAGAACGTCTAAGATCAGAGGGCACGGCCTCAATAAAAATATGCCCCTTTAAAGCAGAGGTTAGGAGGAATATCTTCAGCCAGAAGGGTGGTGAATTTGTGGAACTTGATTAGGCTAGGATTAACTCAGGGGATTGCTGGGTGGCATAGCTAGAAGGTCTATTCCATGCTGTATCTCAATAAATAATAACTATCAAGATATTGTTTCCTGTACACTTGCCTTAAATCCAAAACTGGTGTTAAGCTAATCCTGGTTTTGGTCATTGTATGCTAATCTGAAAGACTTTTCTGTTGCATTAAAAATACCATTTCTGTCATTCGTCAGTTAATTCCTTGCAGTGTAGGGAGCTGAGAAATGATGGGATAGCAGTGACAATATTGATGCAGTGGCACGATGAAGAGAAGCAGGGAATTCTTTCAGATACCCTGGGCAATGCACATATGGTCATCATGTTCACTAAAGCATATTGAAAAGAAAGCAGAAACTGTAGATGCTGGAAAACTTTAAAAAAAAAGTAGACTTCAGAAGAATATGAGGAGCAGGTGTAGTGGAATCTAATTGAAACTTACTAAAATATTGAAAGGCCAGGATAATATGGATGTGGTGAGGATGATTACCTGAGCAGGAAAGTCTAGGATCTGAGGGCACAGCCTCAGAATAAGAGAACACCCCTTTAGAGCTGAGATTAGAAGGAACATCTTCACCTAGGGGGTGGTGAATTTGTGGAGCTTGTTTCCATAAAGGACTGGTCATGGGTATACCTAAGGCAGAGATTGTTAAAATGTTGATTGGTAAAGGGATTAAGGGCTGCAGGGAGAGGCAAGATTATGGGGTTGGTTTTAAAAAAAAAAGAAGCAGCCATGGTTGAATGGCGGAACAGTTTCAGTGGTCTGAATGGCCTAATTCTGCCCCTACGTCTCATGTTCTTAACTTATGGGGCCTCGATTTTGCATCTGAAAGATGTGTGTCTGACATTGGCACTCCCTATGCTTAGATTATTGTGCAGACATGTTTCTAATCAGGGAGAGTGAAGCCATTGTAACACTGATTATTATATTTGACATCGTTATTTGGATCAACTTTTGAATGAGCACATTGCATACACACTTTAACATATCTGCGTATTTGCAGAATGCACATAATAATTACTGGAGGAGGACCCTGTGCTTTTGCTGGAAGTTTTCCATCCCTGGCCACCTTGGAAGAGAACTGAAGCATGCATGTGTTTTTTTTTAAATCTTTTTCAATGTTGAAGAACCTCTTAATGAAATGGAAGTTGACAACTTGATGCAGGTTCTGTACATCATCCCCAAAGCTATTTGCACCAAGCATTTATTGAGTGGCTTCATATGTTGAATGGGCCCTGAGGTGAAGGTGCATTAACTGCCCCACAACATAAAACATAAGAAATAGGAGCAGGAGTAGGCCATCCGGCCCATTGAGCCTGCCCCGCCATTCAATAAGATCATGGCTGATCTGTCCGTAAACTCAGCTCCATCTACCTGCCTTTTCCCCATAACCCTTAATTCCCCTACTATGTAAAAACCTATCTAACTGTTTCTTAAATGTATTTAGTGAGGAAGCCTCAGCTGCTTCCCTGGGCAGAAAATTCCACAGATTCACCACTCTCTGGGGTTGGGGGGCGGGGGGGGGGGACAGTTTCTTCTCATCTGTCCTAAATCTTCGCCCCTGAATCTTGAGGCAATGTCCCCTAGTTCTAGTCTCACCTACCAATGGAAACAACTTTCCTACTTCTATCTTATCTATCCCTTTCAAAATTTTGTATGTTTCTATAAGATCCCCTCTCATTCTTCTGAATTCCAGAGAGTGTAGTCCCAGGCGACTCAATCTCTCCTCATAGGTTAACCCCTTCATCCCTGGAATCAACCTGGTGAACCACCTCTGCACTACCTCCAAAGCCAATATATCCTTTCTCAAGTATGGAGACCAAAACTACACACAGTACTCCAGGTGCGGCCTCACCAGTACCCTGTATAGCTGCAGCATGACCTCCCTGCTCTTGAATTCAATCCCTTTAGCAATGAAGGCCAACATTCCATTTGCCTTCTTAATAACCTGTTGTACCTGCAAGACACCTTTTTGCGATACATGAACAAGTACTCCCAAGTCCCTCTGCACAACAGCATGCTGCAATCTTTCACCATTTAAATAATAATCTGCTCTTCTATTATTCCTTCCAAAGTGGATGATCTTGCATTTACCAACATTGTATTCCATCTGCCAGACCTTGGCCCACTCACTTAACCTATCTATATCCCTCTGCAGACTCTCCACATCCTCTGTACAATTTGCTTTTCCACTCAGTTTCGTGTCATCAGCAAATTTTGCTACGCTACACTCAGTCCCCTCTTCCAAATCATCAATGTAAATGGTAAACAGCTGTGGGCCCAGCACCGACCCCTGCGGCACCCCACTCACCACTGACTGCCAACCGGAGAGATAGATAGATCCCGAGGGAAATTGGGTTTCGTTACAGCCGCACCAACCAAGAATAGAGCATAAATATAGCAATACAAAACCCACAAACAATCAAACAACAAAATGCCAACTATGCCAGATGGAAAATAAGTCCAGGACCAGTCTATTGGCTCAGGGTGTCTGACCCTCCACGGGAGGAGCTGCAAGTTCGATGGCCACAGGCAGGAACGACCTCCCGTGCCGCCAAGTGTTGTATCACGGTGGAATGTGGCCGAAGTCCAACAGTAAAAAGTTCAATATCTGGTCTATGAACACGTTCCTTGATCGTAATATGACCTGGATTGCACCATCTGTTGTTAGCCAGTACAGTAAGCACCCAACTCCTTTACGCTTACTGCTCTCAATGCATTTCCGGTCAGCCGGAACGGTCTGGAAGCCGTCCATGGAGAAGTTTGGATCAGGTATATCCTCGTGCAGCCCTGTTCCAGTGAAACACATAACACTGCACTCCCGAAATGTTCTCTGACGCCTGGCTAGTGCCGTGAACTCGTCCATTTTATTTCCCACCGATCTCCTCATCTCCATAAGTCTCTGTTGTCTCGACCCGGTCCTCTTTCCTCGACTTTGTGATCCCCCTCTGCATCCTCTGTGTGTTTTCCTCCAGATTTCAGCAGGGGTGTCCTCCACTCTGCTCGCTAAACTGGCCGGCATTAGCGCAAGCAGCTGGTTCCTGGAATGAACAATACGACCATGCTTCTGTCCCGCGTGTCGGGATGTAACTATTTCCAGCCATTTATACCAACTCTCTGCCTTCTGTCGGTTAACCAATCCACTATCCATACCAGTACACTTCCTCTGACTCCATGCATTCTTATCTTATTTATAAGTCTCTTATGTGGCACGTTATCGAATGCCTTCTGGAAATCTAAGTATATGACATCAGGCTCTTGAACAAAAGGAGATAACTACATTCACTTGCCCATCCATTGAGATGTTCCAACAACCAATGACCTCACTTTAATGACTCTTTTTCTTGTTTTCTCATGTTCTTGTTATTTTACTGCTATTTGTTTATATTTACATTTGCAGCTTGTTGTCGTCTGCACTCTGGTTGATCTTTCATTGATCCTGTTATAGTTACTATTCTATAAATTGCTGAATATGCCTACAGGAACATGATTCTCAGGGTTGTAGAAAGTGTGAGTCTTGCTACAGTGGTGGGCAAGTTGTGGAAAAGTCCTGAGCAGCAGGATTTATGAGCATTTGGCGAGACATAATCTGATTTGGGATAATCAACATGGCTTGGTTAAGGGCAGGTTGTGCCTTACGAGCCTGACTGAATTCTTCGAGGATGTAACAAAACGCATTGAGGTAAAACAGTGGATGTAGTGTTTCTGGATTTCAGTAAGGCATTTGTTGAGGTTCCCCATACAAGGCTCATTCAGAAAGTAAGGAGGTGTGGGATTCAAGGAGACATTGCTTTGTGGATCCAGAATTGGCTTGCCCACAGAAGGCAAAGAGTGTTGTAGATGGGTCATATTCTGCATGGAGGTCGGTGACCAGTGGTGTTCCTCAGGGAACTGTTCTGGGATCCTTCCTCTTTGTGATTTTTATAAATAACCTGGATGAGGAAGTAGAAGGGTAGGTTACTAAGTTTGCTGATGACACGAGAGGTGGTGGTATTATGGATAACCTGGAAGGCTGTCAGAGGTTACAGCGTGGTATCAACAGGGTGCAGGACTGGGCTAATAAGTGGCAGATTGAGTACGACCCAGATAAGTGTGAAGTGGTTTATTTGGGTAGGTCAAATTTGAAGACAGAATATAGTATTAACGGTAAAACTCTTGGCAGTGTCGAAGATCAGACACTAGGGGTCCATGCCCATAGGGCACTCAAAGCTGCTGCGCAGGTTGGCAGTGTTGTTAAGGTATATGATGTGTTGGCATTCATCAGCTGTAGGATTGTGCTCAAGAACTGTGAGGTAATGTTACAGTTATACAGGATGTTAGTTAGCCCTCACGGAGTATTATGCTGATCACCTCACTACGGGAAGGATGTGGATACTATAGAAAAAGTGCAGATGAGATTTATAAGGATGTTGCCTGGATTGGAGAGCATGCCTTATGAGAATAGGTTAAGTGAACTTGGTCTTGAAGCAATAGCGGATGAGAAGTGACCTGATAGAGGTGTATAAAATGGTGAGAGGCATCGATCGTGTGGATAGCCAGCGGGTTTTTACTGGGCTGAAATGGCTAACACGATAGGGCATAGTTTTAAGGTGCTTGGAAGTAGGTACGGGGGAATGTCAGGGGTAAGTTTTTCACGCAGAGTGGTGGGTATATAGAATGCACAACCAGAGACAGTGGTGGAGGCAGTTACAATAGAGTCTTTTAAGTGGTTCTTAGATAGGTACATGGAACTAAGAAAAATCGAGGGCTATGCGGTAGGGTATTTCTAGGCAGTTTCTAGAAGTTGCGTAGTTGGCACATCATTGTGGGCCAAACGGCCGTTGATGTGCTGTAAATTTCTATGTATATGGTGACATATATGTACCTTGATAATAAAACTTACTTTGAACTTGAGCTTTGGATAAATAATAAATATTAACCCTCAAAGGCTGTGAGTGAAAGGGAGGTTTGCAAAGAATTTTCCAAGGAATCAAAGTCCAGACATGGAGGCCAAATCATTGGATTACCCAGTTGGTCATGGAGGTGAAAGATGCTGAGATTTGGAGAGGCAACTTCCAGCTACTGACTGAGGCACAAGAGATTCTACAGATGTTGGAACTCTTGAGCAGAGCGCACACAAAGTAGAGGAACTCAGTAGGTCAGGGAGATTCTACGGAGGGAAATAAAGTTGAAATTTCAGGCAGAGACCTCATTCTTCATCCTTATGAAGGGTCTTGACCAAAACATTGACTTTTCATTTCACTCTGTAGATGCTGTCTGATTTACTGAGGTCCTAAAGCACTTGTGTGTTGCTCCAGCTATTTATTAAGAGGAACCTTATGTAGATTAAATTGAACCACACAGACCAGAGACAGCCAAGCCATTCATTGTAGTGAATGGCCAGACAGATTAGATGGCAGGTGCTTGCACTCATGGTCCAGCAAACCACTGCCTCATGAGGAAAGATAAAATGGACAGGTATATTGAGTTAACAGATGGGGCCAAGAGCATGGTTCAACAGACTGACATGACGTGTCGATGAAGAGGAGGAGAATGAGGAATGGGATCAATTGGAGCATGTGCAGCTTTTTTATTTGCTTCTACAGTTTTTGTTCCCTTCTCCTCCTGTGGTCTGTGGCATTCCAGAGCGGCAGAAGGGTGTTGTGAAGTAAGCTATGCATTTGGAATGAGGAGTGAGAGAGATCTGACAGGAGATGGCTTGAACGGAGGTGATGGAGTGGAGCACACAGAAATGAATGAGGCTGGGTGAGAGTTCCAACCACCTTTTGAAGCTCAGATGTGTGCCCTTGAAAACAGATGTCTCCAGCTATGGAAGCTGTCGATTGTTAAAAGACCTTTCTTAGTAATAGAATTTAGTGCATTGCATTGATATAATGTGAACTTAATGATCTGTTAGTTTACTTGAACGATGTTTCTTAAGTATGTATTTTCTGAAAAACCACTTACACGGATAATGACAACCTTGCAGGTTTTGATTACGATATATTGGCTTGGGAGAAGAGCACAGTCTGACCCTCATTATAATGGACCATACCTTGACCTGAATGCGTTTGAGGGGCTGTTAGGACAAACACTGACCAAGGTGAGTTACAATTGTCTGTGAACATTGAGATAGACTTCAAATTACCGGGAACATTTAAGTCTCACAGACCTGTGTGAGATATGGGGAAAAATTGGATAGAGAGCAGCAATTTGAGTCAATTTCCACACATTGACCAAGTCACTAGCAAAGACCTGTATTAGCCAGATTCAGTTTGCAGTCTTTATTAAGAAGGATTAGGGCTAGAAAGAAGAATGCATCCATTCAACTGTGTTGATCACAGAATCATTGAGTAATACCACCGAAACGGACCCCTCACACACCATGTCTATAACCAATTATCAGCTACTCCACTGTACTCACCCCATTTGGCATCATTGGTCTGCAGACTTTTGGAGCTTGGCAATTCATTGCTTGTCTAGGTAATTACGTTGTGAGAGTACCTGCCTCCACTCTCCTTTTCCCCCCCTCCCCCCCCCATGTATTCCATCTTCTAAACCCCTGTGTGTGTGGGGGGGGGGGAATCTTCCTCTAAATCTCTTGCCTCTTAACCTAAGTTGTTGCTTTCTCGTTTTAGGCACCCCTGTTGTGAGGAATCATTTCCTATGATTCACCCTATGAATACCCCCTATGGATTTCAGTTTCTCATTAACAAGTGTTTTAAAGATTATTTTCAATCAAAATGTGTGTTTTGTTGTGACAAACGTTTGAAGTGTGAAACTTTTTGATACTATTGAACTACATGTGGTGGTATTGTCACATGTGGTTATGCTTAAAGTAGGAGGGAATCTTGAAGGGCTAACACGCCTTTAAGACGAATTAACTAGGAAGTAACCTTTGCCCCTCTGCCAATTTTGCTGAGCCATTCTTCCAATTCTCCCCATCAATGTCGTTACGAATTTGTTCTGTAAAATGATTAAAGCCAACGTCCATCTTCCAGGGCTTTGAAGACCAATGCCAAGAAGTTATAGATTTTCCTGAGGCACCTCTTTCAGTCATCCATTGTTGCATCTTAAACAACTTTACTTTGCTGCATGCTAGAAGCAATTTTCTGCACTTTTCAGTAAATCTTAATAGAGTTTATTTTTCTATTGTAGCTACATTCATTCAGGAGAGATTTGAAAACACAGAATGGTCACTATTTATCTTATTGGCTGTAATTCATTCTTTCTTGCCTTTTGGGCTGGTTTAGATTGAAACTTGATTTTGCTGCCTCCAAGTGTAATGTCCACAGCTGCACACGTTTTTGTTAGTTCGACAAAACTGCTCCTGTGTGCCACCCAGTGGCTAGTTTAAGAATCTCTGGAGAGGTGTAACCAACCCAAGAAAGTAACTACCATATAGGAAGAATGGAGAAGGTTGAAAAGGGCTTGTGCCACATTTTAACTCCAATAATGAGAGCTCGTGTCACCAGGCTCAAAGGCAGTTTCTGTCCTTCTGTTACCAGACTCTTAAGCGGCCGACTTGAATGTTAAAGTGGACTTCTGACCTCACAATGTACCTCGTTATGATCGGCCACCTTATTGTTTACCTGCACTGCGCTCTCGCTGTAATACTTTATTCTACATTGTTATTGTTTTACCTTTTTCTGCCTCAGGGTATCATGTCATATTTTGATCTGTCTGAACATTATGCAAGACAAGCTTTTCACTGTATCTTGGCAGAGAAACAATAATAAACCAATACCAACAATTGTCACCCGGCCAGTGTTATGTGAATAGAAGGTGGAAGTCCTGTGGATGGTTGGGAGATTTACCATAATGGTTCCAGGGTGAGGGCTTTCATTTGCCAGGATAGACAGCAGAAGCTGTGGAGATTCTCCTTGGAGCAACAGTTGAGAGGAAATCTAGCAGAGGGTACAGGACCAGGAGCAGGAGCATTGCAGATGAAGGACCCAAAGTGTTGTTGAGGATCCCTATCCCCATCCCACAATCCTCTTTGACTCACTATTATCAGGAAGCGGGTACAGAGGCATCAGGACTAGGGCACTCCGGGTAACAACTTCTTCCCTCGGGCTGAGAGACGAATAAATATCCTGCCAGCACCAAGGTCTCATCACTATGGCAGCAAGCTGTTTACTGCTTTTCTCTGCTGCGCACTGCATGCATTTCAAATTGTATTTTATGAAATTATTTGTGGTAATATTTTGATTTGTCTGCTTTATGTGATATGTTTGTGGGTGAATGGTGGTCCAGGAGAATGTTGTTTTGCTTGGTTGTGTATATGCACGGTCAGATGACAATAAACTTGAACTTGACTATGATTGCTTAGTTAGGGTAGATGGAGTGAACCTGTTTGCATTACTAGTTCAATGATCCTGGGTGTAGAATTAACATTTTGAGTCTGAGGGGGAATTTGAGGAATGACATCTTTTTTTAATGTAGAGGATAATTAGAATCAAAATTCACATCTCCTGGTAGAAATCAATTAATGCATTCAAGAGGGAAATGGGTAGATTCCTGAAAGGGAATTTGTGTGGAAAGGGCATGGAAGCGAATCTGATGTGATAGCTAAGCCAGAAGCAGGAATTGGTTCAATGGGCAGAATGACCTCCCCTTGTAATAAACTTTCAGTCATTTCTGATTCAAATTAGTTTTTGCTCCTTGGGTCTGGTGGACAGATTTACCATGAATAATACCTTGCATTTGTTGACAGAAACAGCTGATTTTTATTTTCCTCTCCAGGCACTTACAGACTCGGGTAGTCTGAACCGAAGCGGTAGAGACAGCGGGTACTGTGATATCTGGTGTGCAGAGCGCCCCGAGCCAGCTTCGCCGCAGTTCACGCACAGAAGAGACGACTCATTCGATAGCTTGGACTCCTTTGGGTCAAAGTCATTCGCAAGCCTTTCTTCAGACATAACTCTAAAGGGGAGCAGTGAAGGTAAGGCAAGGATGCTTTGCTGTTAACATTGAGTGCCAGATGTGTTTGGGAAGTAGATTGTAAACTGGGTGACCATTACTCCCTCCTGACTGAAGATTAGTAGTAAGAATACAAAATTTGTGTCAATGTATAGTCTTCAGCCACTGCTCCATTGAACTTCTCTCTTCATGCCTTGACTATCTCTCCTTTATCCCTTTGTCCAGTCCTTTCCCAAGTACAACCAGGACACCTTGCATGCCCTCCACCATTTTATCTTTTCAGATTTCCCTGGCCTCCTGAGCCTCACCTTCACCATGAATGACCTGTCTGTGTAGACCTTAAGCACAGTGTGGACTGAAACTCCAGGGCAAGCTTGCTTAGTGAGATTGGAATAACGTTATATTTCAATAGTTTTTTATGAAATGGTCTGACTGATTAGAGGAGCAGAAAGCATTCATCATGTGGGTGAATATAATTCATACCCTATGTAGACTTTCACAATGCTGTTAACAGATTTCAACATACTTTAACAGATTTTCAAAAAATTGCTTTGATTTTAACATCGCCGTGTGAACTTCTGGAGGGAGCGTTCCGTTAAAACCCTCATGGAGACTGTAATTACTCTGTGCCTTTCAGAAGTGGATTACTACATTAGAGCTGGTGAAGTTTGAATGGTTAGGTGAAATATTTGTTAAGAATCAACATTGTAAAATATTCTAAACTAGAGGGACACTAGTGAGCTGCATTAATAATCCAAAGGTTAACGCTAATGTTATACAGGAATGAGTTCAAACTTCATTAGAACAACTTTAAAGTTAAATTTTGGTTAATTATTTTGGATTAAAACATAGTAACAGTGACATAGAAGTTTACCATAGACTGTAGAAGTTTATTTCTTGTGCTGGTGGTTCTTCAGGAAGTCCTAACTTTAGTCTTGCCTATTTGTGACACCAGCAATGTGGTTGGCTGTAACTTGGCCTGATCCACCACTCAGCTTAAAGGCTGTCTCGGATACAATGGGAATAATAGCTTGGCCAGTGAAACTGGTATCCTGTAATGGAAACAAGTCTTCCTTTCGTGATTTTAGGTGGTGGGAGTGATATTGAGCCAGACAATCTGAGCAGCAAGGCAATGGAAGGTCCAAAGGACGACATGATGCTTCGTAGGGTCTCCACCTCTGAGTTCAAGCCTGTCGTTCCCTTCAACCAGTTTCTGCCGACTAAAAGCAAGCCTGCAACCTATGTGCCAGCTCCATTGAGGAAAAAGCGCGCAGAAAAAAATGAGGAGAATAGACGAAGTTGGGCAAGCCCGATGTTTACTGAGCCTGATGGATCTTTAACAAGGTACGTAGCTTTAAAACCTTGTATTTTGTACTATAGTCAACAGCATTTCTAAAAGTCAATGCCCTGCTAAACATGGGACCATTACAATTTATGGAGTGCACCACCGCCTTACTGGTAGATCAAATAAATTGGTTGTTTTCCTTATTGTGGCCCCCCCCCCCATATTTGTGATTGTTCACTATTCAGTTCGTTCTTTTGTTATTTACTATAAAGAAAACCATCTCATTTGACTTTTAACCTTAATACCTTGTTGGGCAATTATATATACTGCATATTTGTCTTGTTAGTTGTGGAAAAACTTGGCCAATGTGGTTACTGTATAAATGCAAAGATACAGTAAATATCCCAGCACTTATTGCTGGGATTAGGGTGTACCAAAGGGATAGAACTGAGAGCCTTACTGTTTGTTACACGTATTGATGATTTGGATGTGAATGTAGGAGGTGTGAATTGTAAGTTCACTGATAACACAAAAATTGACTACTTGACTATGTGGATGTGATGGTAGGAAAAGAAGAGCAACAGGAGATGGAACGTAATCCTGAATAAGCGTGAGAAGATGAACTTGGTGGTGTGGGGGGAGGAATAAAAGAAAAAGTCACCACAATACACATTGAAAGGGCTGAAGAAGTATTGAGGATCAGAGGGATGTTGGTGTACAAGTCCAAGGATCAGTGAAACAGAGTACAAGTGGCATTTGGGATATTTGTCTTTGTTAGCAAGGGCATACAAAGTAGGATAAAGGAAGTTGTGGTGCAACTGTAGGCCACAGTAAACGAGTACTTTGTGTAATTCTGGTTGTCGTACTATAGGCAGGATGTGATTACCATACTGAGGGGTGCTGTGGAGCCCCACCAGAATGCTGCCTAGGTTGAAGCACGAGTGAATAAAATTGGATTGCTTTTCCCTGGAGTGGAGAAGCTGATCATGGTATACAAAATTATAAGGGGTATAGTTAGGGTAGATAGTTTAAGAAAACTATTTCCACATAGTAGGAATGTATATAGGGCATAGATTTAAGGCAGGGGTTCCCAACCTGGGGCACATGGCATTTAAAAAAAAAGGTTAGGAATCCCTGGTTTAAGGTAAGCAGAATGTTCAGAGGGCATTGAGGGAGAATTGTTTTCATCAAGGAGGGGGTTGGGAGCTGAACTACATTTTGTATAGCGATAGTAGAGACAGAGATTCTCATAATATTCAAGAAGTATTAAGGTGAGCACCTGAATCACCAAGATAAAGAAGGCTACTGGTCAGTTGCCAGAAAATAGAGGTAAATTCTCAATGGCTGACATGAACATGATGTGCTGAAGGCATGTTGGCGTGTTGTATAACTCTTGCCTCCGTTATCAATAGTCTCTACCTAGGCTTTGACAACACATTTATGTTGGACTAGTCAGGACAAATAAGGTCCTTGACATCAATTAAGCTTGCCCAGATATTTACTAATGATTATAATTTAGCATATGTTTTAAGAAAGCTGAATTTCTAGTTTGTTTATTTGTGACCTTACAAATTTTCAGTTTAGAAGTGTCACGAAATGCGAAACAAGTGTAGAACTGCGTCACTGACTGTAACTCGTTTGTTTTACAAAATACTCCATTCTTTCATCTTTATGTAAGATTTTAGTTTCTTCCACGTCATTTTCCTTTGTGTATTTTGTATTTGTGAAAGTGCAGGGATAAGAAAATGAGAAACAGGAGGAGGTCCTACAACCTCTAAGCCTGCTTTGAGTTCACTGAGGTCATGACTGATAAAATGCTCCCATGAGCACATTCCTGTCTGATCCACGTATCCTCTTAGGGTCAGGAAATCCATCAAAGTCTGCCTTGAATATTTACCCAATAACTGAGCAAACTTTAACTCTGAGGTAGAGAATTCCAAAGATTTATAGCCCTTTGGATCAAGACATGTCTGCTTCTCTCAACTCTAAACAGATGCTACTTTACACTGAGACTGTGCATCTGGGGCTTAGGCCCTCTGTTTGGTAAGGGGGCTATCGACAAGCTTGGGGTCTGCACTGACATTGTATGTAAATATCATGATGAATTTGTATCTTTGACTTATAAGACCGGGTAAACTGTGTGAGGGACAGATGGACAGGAGAAAGTGTAGAATTGATGCAATGTACTGAACTTCTATTTATCTGTTGTGCATTTTTTAAAATCACCTTTAGTTAGTGCATTCTTCTTCAATCCAAGTTATCTTAATTAGCCTCAATAGAAAAGAACCAATCACAAAAGAAGAAAATGTTGCTGGTAGCAAAGCTTCAGAAGGCACTTCCACCAGAGGTGAGAATGGAACTCCTCGGGATTTAGGGCTTGTTTGCCCTGCATCTGATTCTGGTTCAGATAGCGAGGGAAGGGAGCCTGATCCTGTGGTGGACGACTTGGCGCTTCGGAAATTTGGTTACTCTATCAGTTCTACAAGGAATAAACTTTGCGGACTTGATAAAGACCTACCTCCGCAGACCCAGCAAGCTGCTTCCTTGTCCAGTCATGTCACACACTTAATGCACGATGATGACAAATGCAGCAGGTCAGAAATGGTTGCAGTTTGGTGATGAGTTGCTGCTTTTTGAGCTTCAATAACTGCTGTATAATCTTTATAAAACAATTATTATCTTTTGCATTTCATAGGTAAAATATTTTGCGCTTTCAATCATTAGTTCCTGTAATATTTATATTTGCTTGTGTGTTGCATAATATAAGCCTTCACCTTCAGCTGGATCAGCATGTGCCTCTGCATTTAGTCAAGTGCCGTTGAGGTGATGGCTTTTAACTAGTGTGTCCCTTTCCGTTAAACGCTTGAGATTCTGGAAGAAAGCATTGTGTGTCTGCAGTGTGTATATACTGGCAGATGAACACTAACAGTGGATGTTTCTGACAGCAACCAGAGGCTACAGACTGGAGGGTCTACTGCAACTTCCCAGTCACTTGGAGACGAGTCCTCTTCAGAGGAAGAAACAGTTGCCACTCCAGACATTGAAAAGGATGATCTGTATGCTCGTAAACTGATTGCAGTAGGACGAGGGACAGGTGTAACGCATGATAGATTTCTACCAAAGCATTGGAGTCCTGAGGGAGCAGAACACTGGAAACACATACAGTTGGGGTCTCAGAAAAGACCATGGTATAAGCAGCTTCAGTACATCAGGTTTGTCCTCAACTGGCCAATGTTCAACACATGGAGATCAGAGTTAGTTTGTGGTTGGATGTAGAGCAAAATAGTCCACAGCATGGCTTCACTAAGGGAAGGAAAGTTTTCCACAGTACTCCCGGTTGTCTCTAACCCTCTACTAAAGTGGGTCTGGCCATGCACCTCGTTGTTTGTGGGTGCAAGTTATGACTAAATCAGCTGTTGCATTCCCTGTTTTGCAATACTGAGAATAACTTCTTTAGCTGTAAATACCTCCTCATGATAGGAAGTATGTAAATTTAACACTTTCTCTTTCTTTTATGATACTTTATTAAGTGGTATTTTTGTCAATTTCTTAAAATTGGGCTCTTTCTTTTGGGCTGTTACTGACTGTTTCTCTTAAATCTTTTTCTGTTAATTTTTAATTCGGTTTTTTAAGATTCTTCGAAAATGTGTGGTTCAGCTCTTTCAACTGTAGGGCAAGAGATCTGTTTGAATTGCTGAGGTCTTCACAATTTACAAAGACACATGACATTCCACTGAAGTTTTTTTTTGCTTGACACATACACAAATGTTACACTTCTGCAGTGCTTGCTGAAGTGTAGAATCAAGCTTAATTTCTGTTTTGTTTTTAAGTGTTATACCTTCCTGATAACCTCTGTATTGTTTCCCAAGATTTGACTTTCCTCTGATTGCTTCTGTTGTACTGATCTATCTCCCAAATGCAGAAGGAAGCCAGCTGAGTTTCCAGAGGAGTTAGAGTTCGATACCAATCACTGCTCTGTTATCAAAGCTAGAACTGAGCAGGATCATGCAACCTCCTTTGAAAATTGCTGTAACCGTGAAGGGCAGCTCACTGCGCAAACTGCAAAGTCTCTACCAGCGATATCCCAAGAACTGGCAGAAGGTGCCACTCACAACTTAATTGAACCAAGGTTGATGCCTTTAACGAAATTCACTAACGAAGTAGCATAATGCTTTGTACCACTTTGTGCTGTGTGTAACATTCAGTGCATTTAAAAAAAAAATCATTAAAGTCAGATAAACTTAACAAGTCTGAAATTTAATAAAGAAGCATGCAAAATAATTATTGCCAGCTAAATTGATTTATTTTAAGATGGGATTTGATTTCAGCCATTGTGGTTACAATATATTACATTTCAGTTTGCATGACAAGTTTTCAAGTCCACATTTAATAAAAAATCATGATTCCTTGAAGGAGGATACCTTTTGTGATTGACAACTGAAATGGCTGCTGATTTTAGTGAATTGTAAAATCCAGCTTCAGCTAACACAGTAGCATATATTGTTTAATATACTCGAACCACCATTCTGTGATGATAACCTGTAGTCCAGCTAGTCCTGAAGGCATTGTTGGTACAGGTCACTTGCCTTGCCTGCTCAAGTAGTTGGCAAATGTTTGCTACAGTGCTTTTCCCTGTCATACTTTTTCATCTGTCTTGCTTGATGTGGGTATTTGAATTTTTGTTTCTCTGGTCATTTTCCAATAAATATTTTCTTTTTCATTTTTTTCCTCCATAAATTAAATCTCTAGTCTGTTTCCACTTCTTCAAGTTTTACACGCGAGTCCTAATTATTCCGAATTGGTAGACTTCTCTGTTTCCAAACCAAAGCTCGATCCAGCTGCAGGCCCGAGAATTCTAATGCAGAATCGGAATCCCCACATCGCTGAGCACTCCAACCCTGCTACAGTGGAAACGGATGAGGACCTGGAGCCAGATTTGAAAAATGACGACATGTTCAGTCGTAAAACTGGTGCCTTCTGTGCCACTCCTGACCTGAAGTCTTTCCATGCTCAGGAGCGAAGCAGCATTGGGTTGAGTGACTCAGTTGAAAGACTTATTGCTCAAGAGAGAAGAGACAAGAGTGTGATTCCCGATCCGGAAAAGGATGATGTGATTATCAGGAAAGAGCGAGATTCTCAAACCAAGCCTTTATTGCCTTCAGGTGCACCTGATATATACAATCCCGTTCCTTTTCCAGATCCGTCAACTTTGCCAGAGTCTCTCCGTTCAAAGTTCCTTTGTCCACCAGAGCGCGCCTCAGAAGGACTGGAAGAAATGACAGCTGACAGAGGTGCATTGCCATGCCCAGTAAAAGATGACATGCTCTCTCGGAGAATGGCTCTGTCCCAGGCTAATAAAACAGTGCAATCTTGTAACTTTGCTCCTGCCTCCTGTAGTGAGGAGGATGCAAAGAAGTGGGAGACAATAAGGGAGGCCAGCAGATTAAGATACAAGAAGCGTCAGCTGGTTGAGAGGTTAGGGAGTGTTGGAAGAGTGCATGTCATCCCTGCCTCTAAGGCAAATGGGGCAAGTCCCTGCAATAATTAAGTCATGCATGAAGTGTGGACATTTGGGGTTTCTGTATTGTGGGTTTGTTTTAGTATGTAGCATTATGTATTGGCATGAGAAGTCACCTTAACAAATTCTTAACTTCCATTGGTTGTTCCGGAATTAACATCTCAACATTTAGATGGCAAAGTTGTTGATGGCTGGACGCTGTCATGATTTTCAACTGCTGCATTTATAAATGTATATCACTCTCTTTGACAGTTATCCATGGGGTTGAGGAGAATACAGTTTAACTGTGACAATTCCTTTTCACTCTGTCATTTTGGAGGCAGAATAAAAGGAATAATTACAGTTAAAACAATTCGAATAGATTCCATGTTCGCAGTTTTTATGGTCGCTCTCTCTCTGCCGCAATAGAGATATAACAAGGTAGCAAAGTACATCAGTAAGTGTGTGGGGTGATAATTAAATTGATTGTAGATCAGGAAAAACCCATTTTAATGAATGTTGTTGGATTACCAAATCTAACATGGAAATAGTTGGTCAAGAAGAATAATGAATGGGGCAGAAGTATTAAATATTTTAGCCAATATGTCAAGTAGGAGTACTTGTTGGATAGCTGTTGAGGGGAATGTTTTATGACTAGTCTCAAAGCACACTGGTTACATCTTAGGAATATTAGTACATGAGTTAATATATCATCCTTCCATATTCTGATTTTCTTTGGATGTTAAGATAATTGGGTCAAATTTAAACGGGTGCACAACCCACCTAACATTAACCCTGATTCCATCACCAGTTCTTGCATCTTGAGAACCCACATGTGTTATTGTGGTTTCACATTCCATCGACTAGAACTCTAAATCACTGACACCCGAGAAAGTTTGCCAGTGTTTGTAAAAATGACCGGTTTAGTTACTGGATTGCAATATGTCCTCAAATGCAGCGTTGGTAGTTTTAGTGTTGACATATATTTTGGAACTGCCATAATAAAGGGTTGTTTGTATTTCCAGAGGTTCCAGTACTTTGAGGAGCAGTAGGCTTGGCTTTTGAGCTTTAAAGTTAAGTTCCATCCTCCATGCAGATCACAAATACCACATACAGATACAGAGAGAAGAAAGGAGGTTAGGAATGTGAAGCATGGTGACTAAATTTTTGAACTAGTGATCATACTTTTAGATTATTGATCTTGAGACAAGCTAAAATTCCATCCTGATGGGTGGGGAATTTAAATTCAAGTAGTTCCATAAATCTAGATTTTCCTTCCAAAAGGTTAATCTCAGTAAATTTATTGTAAGAATCAGTTTGATTTACTAATACCCTGCAGAAAATTCAAGGGTCTCAGTCCAAAATGTGGACATTTTATTCTTTTCCCATAGATGCTGCCTGGCCTGCTGCATTCCGTAGATGTTGCTCACCTGGTCTGGCCTGCATTTCACTCCAGGCCCACCAGTGTGGTTGACAGATAATTACCACCTCAGTTTGGGGGCAGTTGGGGATGGACATTATGTGCTTAAAAAATATGCGAAGCATAGAAAGAGTAGATCGGGTATTTTTCCTGAGGGGTGATATTGTTAAATACAAGAAGATGAAGCCTCATGGTGAGAGTGCTAGAACTGGAACACACTGCCTGGGGAATTTGTGGGAGTAGTTATAATTACAACATTTAAGAGGCATTTGGACAGGAGCAGGAAATGGAAGAATTGAGACCACATGTAGCCAGATGTGCAGTTCAGATTGGCCAGAAGATTGGTTCTGTTTTACCTTAATACCAGTGATGTCCACATTCTGAAATTGAATTCAGAATAATAACTTGTGGGTCGAGGTGAAATCTCTGACCATGAAGGATCCGAATCCATTTCAACACCTTATCGATGTTGCAAAGGGCAATGTTTCCATTTGGAAATGGTTCTTTTTGTTTTATTGTCACAGCTCCTTTCACAGTCTAGGCAGGTTTGAGTGTTGCTCAGGATTTGTTAGTGGCTGAATGTTCATTGGCAAGTGGTTTGTAACACCTCAGTAATCCTTGGAAATGGTTTTGAATTCATCCTGCTCCATTTAGTTTTAATCCTTTTCCCTGCATCAATATTCAGGAAAATTATCAATTTGTGTTTAATTGTGAAACTAATCTTAATCTGTTTTGATTGATGTGATGTGTGATTTAGTTGCTGACTTTACTACTTGTGTAAGCCTCCTGAAGCACATGCTTTGAATATTCGATTTATAATCCTTTGATGGTTAGGTAACTGGTCCTGGGATTATCCACTCCTGGGTTCTATTGATGATGTTGGAGAAGAGAGCCGTAATTTAATCAATTTGTCCATCCATCTAGAGATAAATAAACTAAAACAAATATCAAACTGTTAAACAGACAAAAAGCTAATTTATAAAGGACCTTGTAATAGAAAATGATGAATGTTTAAATTAATATTTGAGGACTGTTTCTCTTTGATCACGTGTTTAATGCAGTAGCTACGTACTATATCTCTGAAATTCACTATTTTTCAGTCAATTTTAAGTTGTATCATGACATTGGCTTCTTATTAAATCATCAATATAAATTTTATTTATTTTAGCAAAAGGATTGCATGAGTTTTGAGCACCTAATACGTTCACAAATGTTCAGTTCATTATAAAAGGCACTGACTTTATTTACTACAGAAATTGTATTTGGAACATAATAAATGAAACTATAAACTATGTATGCTTATTAATATTTGTTTGACGGGAGTCCTGTTCATTGAAGACAGTGATATTTATCATGTCTGATTTAATTTGTCCCACTACTTGTTAACATTGTTTGTAATGATGTTTGATTTGCAATCACTCTGTGGCTTTGAAGTGCAAATTTAATGTACCTTGGAAGGGAGGAAGGGTGGGGTAAAAGGATATGACTTTAGTTTTTCTTGTCTTTTTGATTTTAAATAACAATCAAACTAGTATTTTTAGTATGTCCACCTTAAACATTTTTGAAGAGGTAGTAATATTTCTAAGTTTTAAGAGTGTGTTTCTGAGTACTATGCTTTGATAAGGAATAGTTCAAGCACTGTATTTTTGGGAAAAAATACGATCAAATTTGCAGATTTGAATGTTCGTTCTTTCAGGCAACAATTATTGCGTTTGTTACTGATGACCAATTTAGCCAAGTTAGTAATTATCAAACTGGAGTAATGCTGGATTATTTCTGTAAAAATTGATGAACTTTTCATTCTTAAAAAAAAATCCACAGCCTGGTGTACAGATGGAGTTACGTTATGACGACTTTGCAAAGTTAATGCAGTTATATGGTTTTCTTTTATTGATTTTCTTCAATTCTTTAGACTTCTTCAAAAATCAGCTGGTAATGAGTCAGGGTAAGTTTAATTGTCTCTTAAAGCATTTAGCTCTAGTATGCAATGTATGCTTTCTGTTGCTCTGCTTGTGTGCAAAAGACAGATAGCTTGCTTGCGAGACAAAGCCAATGAGAACATGTACAAGTGGTTATAAATGTAAGTATCTCTGATCTGGGGATTTTACTTTAATTGTGTACTTAATATTTCAATGCATGCAGTTAATGAAATTGCTTTTGCCTGTATGATACACAATAACGTAGGGCAATCCCCTAAAGCCAGGGTAGTTTACCTGTCATTACTTGACAATTAATGACATCAACTATGTTAAAAGCTCAACTGTATTCTCATCTTTGATTTGAAATTAAGTCAATGAATGTCCCCCTGTACTTCAAATACAAAAAATAAGACAGCGCAGGTTGCAGAAGTTTAGATTAAAATCATAGCTGCTTTCACAATAGTTTGATGCCGACTTTAAGACTGGAAATAAAAGTTTTATCAGAGAAGAGGATGAGATATTGATATCCAGTGTGTGTGTTTGAAGCTTTACCTTTGATCTTAAGCCAATTTGAAAAAATTAAGATGTCCTCAATGTTTGCAGTAAAGGCATCTAACTTCAGTCTGGTCTTGCAGATGAATGATTAGATCCAGTCTAAGTAATGATGGGAGCACTAGATGTTTAAAAGACGAATATTCAAAACAACCTTAAAAAATATCCAAATCATGTTTCTAATCTTTTTAGATTTCAATATAATTTGCTAAATTTATCAGTGTTTCCTCTTTTACCATACAAAATATATAATTTTGTACATATATATCTTGAGTATATATTGAAGTTGTGCTAAATATCTACTTGGATAGCTATCTCTAAAGCACACAGTATCTCCACTTTCAACATGGCTATTGTATAAACTGTACAGCAAATGTAAAAATGTATATTCATTGAGGCAGAATGAGGCAGACTTCAGTACCTTCCTTATAAGGTAAGGTGTGATTCTGTGATTAATTGCGTTTAAACTAACACTTCTCCTAAAACACAGCTAAAAATTATGTCATGTAGTTTAACAATAAAGCACAGTTGCCTTATCTGTACACTTCATTGTTTCAAAAAAAAAATTGAGAGGTTTTGTAAAACCAGTTCAAAAGTGAAGAACTCCCCAGATCAGTGCTGCAGCTGTCGGAATATGATATGCAGTTAACCCAGCTGGCATGCTAAGCGGTGATGGTCAAAAATAGTTGCCTATTACAGTTGGTTTAACAGAACAGGTGCAAAGCAATGTTTGGCTTTATTTGCAGCTTCATTTGACTTTGGCTGATGGCATGTTTTGTGCTGCTAACAAATAAAATTGTACATTCATTTGCAGTCACATAGCAAAATGGTTCGTAACTGATCATGATAGCTTGACCTATAGTTGTTCTATCAATTGTTTTGATTGAAGTTTGGATTTTTCGTAGAGGAAATGAGATTGTTTTCCCATGGGGTAATACCAGTGTGCCTGACTTCCATTATCCTGTTTTTTCGTGAGATAGTAAAACTTCCTCCCTTATTGTATACATTAAGGATGTGATATGGCAAAACCTAATTTTGATTGAAATCTGCTTATGAAGTTCCTTCCATGGTATTCAATAAAAGCAGAATTTAAATGCCTGTAAACCACATTGTACACTTAAAGCATGCACAAAAGAAATTTCAAATGCTTGCCTTTAAGTTCTCACCTTGTCTTTGGAAATCTGAAATTTAAAAGGGCAATTTTAATTTATTGACATACAGCGCAGAATAGGCTTTTCCGGCCCTTCGACCTGAGCAATCCCCGATTTAATCCTAGCCTAATCATGGGACAATTTACAATGACCAATTACCCCACTAACCGATACATCTTTGAACTCTGGGAGGAAACTGGAGCACCTGGAGGAAATCCACATGGTCATGGGAAAAATGTACAAACTCTTTGCAGGTATTAGCAGGAATAGAACACTGGTCGCTTGTACTGTTAAAGAGTTGTACTAACCACTATGCTACCATGTTTGGAAGCACTTAATATGGTCAGGCAGCATCTATGGAAAAATAAGCATTATTAATCTTTCAAATTGAACATTTCACATCTATCATTTTTAATTAAGGAGAGTGAGTAGATGGATTATACTTGCATCCTTTACAAGTTCAGCAGTAGGTCATCTGATGTTGCATGATCATCCATCTTGTGTTCCTTCCTCTCGAGTTCTCTTCTACCATTTTAACCAGCCACATCTTCTAAAGCATATGGAAATATTCCAAATTGTACTTCATTCCAAAGACATTCCACTTTAAATTAAAAGTACCAAGCTACTTTCCTTCAGGACTGTATTTTTATTCTTTCCTAGACATTTCTCAGTATTGATTATTCTTTAAAAATTACACCAATCTATGCAATTTTCAAAGGAATAAGATTTTTAGTCAAGGCACTAAGCCATTTATTATAATGTGGAAGAGGAGAATTTTCAGATGAAAGAGTTAAATGTCATTTGGTGATTATCTCAAGTTGCATCTCAAGCTCCTGCTGACTTGGTATGCAGTTGTTTTCAGAGTAGATTTAAATCACTAAACCATATGTGTAGAATAGTGTGCCAGATTCCTGTTGAGAGAATGCACGATATATTAAACTTGAGTGCAGGGTTGTTTTGGATCTTTAAATAGTTCCAAATCTGTAAATCTATCAAGCCAAGTCCAGCAGTTGGACTTAATCAGAATATTCATTGGAAGCCCTATTAATCTGCTGGTTTGTGCATTTGATGTAACTGCCGAATTTCAATAGAAAAAGGCGTTGCTCATCAAACCTTTTGAATGAAATTGACTGTTGTAATTTGTGTTGCTTTGTAAATGCCATGAAGTTGGCATTGAATATTAACTGTAATTATCACATTGGGGATCTCCTGAATGAGATGCAAAGTGAATAGGCTGACTAGTTGTGTGCAGTTATGCCTTTTCCAGAGCAATGCTATTAACTTGGTTAGGAGCATTCTGTTCGCATATTTTGAGGAAGTGCATCATAAGAAGTCTGATGCTTGATTGAAAATGTTTGGTTGTAGCTAAAGGAACTACTCTGTTTAAGGTGGTACTCAGAGAAGTGATTTATGATGAATGCTCATTGTGTCATTGTGGTCCTCCTGGCTTATTGAGTCTATTATTTTCTTTCAGGAGTAAATCGGTCAATGATATTTCTGCTGAAGAAGGCAAAATTCCAAAATCTCTACGATATGAAGAACTGCAGAGAATAAGGAAAACTTTGAATGAACAGGACCAGCAATGGCAGACTGTGAGTTGCAAGGAGCCTCTCCTGTCTGTCTCTGCCACACACTATTGTCAGCACCCAAGTGAACATCAGCAAATTACATTCCTTCTTGAACACCAGCTTTTGAAGAACTACTCCTTTGTTATAATTTTGTGACTTGTAATTTTCTAAATAATAACAGCAATTTAAGTGGTAAACAATAGCAGGGCCGTAAGAGTCATAGATTAATACACCCAGAGAAGCAGGCTCTTTCCCCCAATTCATCCTTCTAACCACGATGCCTATTTGGCCCAAAGCCTTTCCTATCTATCTACCTGTCTAACTGCTTTTCTGTCTAAGCACCAGTAATAATAGCCCCAGTAATTTAGTAAGTAACCTACACTCTAGATCAGGGGTTCTCAATCTGGTGTCCATGGCATTTTATATAAAAACAAGGTTGGAAACTGCTGGTCTACTGCTTTCTTATACAGGAACTTGCAGCTTAGAGTTGAGGAGTAACCATTCAATTCTATACTATGACTTCGTTTTGTGTGGCTGTATTTTACTGAAATCTTACATGTGCTCTGTGTGACTGTTGGTACTGTGTTTTGCACCTTGACATCGGAGTAAAGCTGTCTTGTTTGGCTGTATTCGTGTATGGTTGAATGACTACTAAACATCAATTAATTGATTTTTGTTATTGCAATCTCCCTTTTTTTTTACTTTGACTTTGTACATCTGCACAGTGTTTGAATAAAAGCAACTTTGTCAGTAAGTGGAGAGAAAGACGGGTGAACAAGAGAGGTAAATTTACATGTTGTCCAAAAAGTATTTAAGCAGGGCTCTGGATTCAACCTGTACAAAATACTGGACAAACTCAGCAGGTCAGGCAGCCTCTATGGAGAGGACAAAACAGTTGATGTTTCAGTCTGAGACCCTTCGTCAGGACTGGAATGGAACGGAAAGGAACTCAGAATAAGAAGGTAGGGAGGTTGGGACGAAGTAAAGGCTGGCATTTGAAGATAGGTGAGAGAGGAAGGTGGGTGGATTGGGGAGGATGAAGGGAGGTATTGGGTAGGAAAGGGCTGAAGAAGAAATCACATGGGAGAGGACAGTGGACCATGTGAGAAAGGAAAGGAGGAGGGGCATTAGGGGGTGGTTTCGCAGGCAGGTGAGGAGAAGAGATCGGGTAAGAGGGGAGCCAGAAAGGAGAATGGAATAAGAGGAGGAGGTGAGAAATTACCTTAAATTAGAGAAAGCGATGCTTATACCATCAGATTGGAGGCTACACAGACTTGAATATATTATATTGTTGCTCCAGCCTGAGAGTGGTCTCATTTTGACCTGAGAGGATGACCAGCATGTTAGAATGGAATTGTGAAGTAGAATTAAATCGGTCCCTTGTTCTGACAGGTGTTCAATTGCAAGAGGAATCATGAAATAATGAAGGATGTGGAGCAAATGTAATTAAAAGCAGCATATTTTTGTATTGCAAGGATTCTCAGCAAGTCACTTTAATTAAAAGAAAATGGGTATTTCAACAGGGTTGTGCGATTTATGTGAGGTAAAAGTGGCAGAGAAGAAAGCTGCTTGGAAGAACATTGATAAATAAAATGTAAAAATCCGCAGATGCTGAAAGCCAGAAATAAAGCCCGAAAAATGATGGAAGTTCAGGACAGAGTAAATGAGTTAACTTTTCAGATCAGAGACACTTGTTGGTAACTGGGGAAACAAAACCAGTTAGATTGGTTGTGGAGAAAATGAGGATTGGATTGGAGTGGAGTGGACTGAATGAGACCGAGAAGAAGAAAGATCGAAAGAAAAAGATTCCAGAGTCACAGCTGTGAATTCAGTTTCTAACTCTCGACCACATGACCTCTCCACTGCGATCCGCGCCACCTCTGCGATGAGAAATATGCAGCCTTTTAATCATATATTCCCCACATATGATATTCAGTGACCCGGGTTTAATCTGGACCTCTGGTGCTGTCTGTGTGGAGTTTGCATGTTCTACAAGTGACTGCGTGAGTTCTCTCTGACTATTCTTGTTTCTTCCCACATCCCAAATTAATGCAGGTTAATTGGCCACTGTAAATTGTTCCTCATGTAGGTGTGTGGTAGAATCTGGGAGAAGTTGAAGGGAAAGGGGGAGGAGAGGGACAAGTGGAAATTGGCTCTGCTGTGTGAAGAAAACATGGTTGCCCTGTCAATATAAACTCCGAATGAAAGAGACTCATGCTTCATTATGAAAGGATAGTAATATTCTTTCTTTACAATTCTACCCAGGACCTGGCAAAGTGGAAGAATCGTCGTAAAAGTTATACCTCCGACCTACAGAAGCGGAAGGAAGAGAGAGAAGAGATTGAGAAAATGACATCTGGAGAGAGTGTCAGACCAACAAAGACATACAGGGAAATGAGGGAAGAAAGGTAATCCAGGAACTCTCTCATGGTTACCTCTGTTGACATCCATGACAATATTCAGATTCTGCAGTTATCTCACTGCCATTTTGTCTTCTGGGAGGTGCTTGTTGGCAGATTTCATTAGTTAATCCAGTGAGAAGGGGAATGAGAAGCAGGCAAGCATATGTTTCTATATCTGGCTGAAGGTGCAACCATGCCAATAATAATACTCAATGATTGATATTTAGTTAACATACTAACTAGTATTTGCTTTAAATTCTATTTGAAATAGAAAATGGACCTTTTTTAAATAGTGTTTACTATATTCCCTGTATTTTCTGTTCTACAGATGGGCTGATATGTGTCTTGTCAATGATTGGTTTACAATTAATCTATTAGGGCATTGCATGTAGTCTAACTTGTAAAAGTGTGGTCATAATTAGTAGTTATACTGAGCCTATAATCAGACAGTGATGTGATGTTTAAATATTGTAGAAAACTCCTTAGTTAAGTCACTACCCTGCTTCATGCAGTGTTACTGATGACTCTATTTAATAAGGAGCATGATCCTTTCCCTTCAAGTCTCAGAAGCGGAAGGCTTTGTAGGTGGACTAGATTTATACTTTCATTTATAAACCAAATGCATTGAAGCTGTTTGATAGTAGGCTTATAGTTGGAAAGTTCTGTAACCTACTTGGAAAGCCACTTGGAAAGTGTATTTTAAATTTTTGTACTGGTCTGTGTTTGTTTAGCCAAAAAATGCAACTCTGGTGAATGATCATTGCATGTTTTTGTGTGCAATAAGATAGAAGAAATTTATTTAGCATTTCTCTGAGAGTTTCTTTTCTGCTTGCCTTTGGATGACAGTTAAACCATTGAAGTGTTGGGCTTAGTCTTTGCCCGCACTAACCACATTGAGTATGTGGTATTTGGAGGCAACAGTCAAAGTTTGGAATGATTAGTAGTTCTGGGATGTAAAAGGAATGCATTAGTATATGTTTTTTAAAAAAATCAGTCTCCAAGCAATATTTAATCCGTCCAGCAATGAAAAGTCATCATTTAGATTTTAAATTGAGGTTGAGATCCAGAATTGGCTGTGGGGGCTTACTGGAAGAGCTGCATATTGGGTGATGTTATGATAATGACTGTGAACCTTTTGCAGTACTTTCAGAAGATTGCTGCTTTTGTTTCAAGTACTTGCCTCAAAAATGGAGCTGATGCCTGGATAACGTAAATTGCAGATTTCTTAGGGGTGTATAAAGCTGAAGAATTAGAAATATTCTAACTCGGAGGAAGATGGATGGGGGGTGGGGAGCTATCTATTTATATTGCTAGCAATTCTAGTCAGGATCTGCCGCCTGCTGAAGTTGCAGGAGTAAAATTAGTTCCTGCACATCTTTTTTTTCCCCTAGCAAGAATCAGTTGGGACAGTTTTTGTTTAGAAAAATGCTCGAGGAATGTTTGATTTTCCTCACAGTAAAAGACAGGTTTTGAAAAGAAAATTATATATTAAGCAGTTGAAATTTTATCAACTAACAGGCTAATTGTGACCTTGGTAAAATGTCATTGAAGTGATGGAAAATAGTCAAGTGAAATCTGGAATGTTTCATCAGTACTAAAAATATTTCGCTTAATAAAGCATAAAGCTTAACAGATGCAAGGGAAATGTGTGGTCACATTTTTCTTCCTCCAGAATTAGGTTCTATTTCTTGTGAAAGCATTAAGTTATGCTTTGAATTCAAAATGTGTAAAAAGTTGGGGGAGTTGATCAAATGATGTGGAATAATTAAGACCAACAACAAATGTAGTTTGTTTTGTGTTCTAGTTAGTCTCGTGGGGCTGAGGGTTGAAATATGACACTAATTATCTTGAAGCAACTGGCTTTGCAGTCTGTAAGAATTTTTCTTCAGCACACCACTGGATACAAGTTACAACCCAACTAAATACTTTTACAGACCCCACCTACTTATCATGTCAGCTTCTCAATTATTCTAATGAGCGTTTTTGCTCTTTCATTCTTTTTTTTCCCTCCACCCTCCCACACAGGGAGTTCAGGCAGCAAGGATCATTCAGTAGTAACCAAAGGGACTACAGAAAGCTGAACTCCTCTGATGAGGAAGTGTTTGCTGAAGAAGATAAACCTCAGCGGCATTCATATGAAAGAAGTCACACTGTGGCAACTGAAAACCCTTTCACCTTCCAGAAACGCGAGCCTATATCCTCAGTACGTCCACTCCACGCTCCAATGAGACGGGCAGAAACAGAATTGAAAACTACAGTCAACAGTATGTTGGAAGAGCAAAGCTCTCTTCCCTTGGATACCCACCAATCAATGGATTACAAAGTCAACCAGCCTCGGGTCTCAAGTTCTCTGCCCAGGAATTATCAAAAACCTAATGTGTCAAGAATTACTCCTGTGGTTGCCCCGAGACCCTATGGTACACAATCTAATCGACTCTCCTCGCTCACAAGATCTTACCCTGTAAGTCATTCTATATTAATCCATTATCTTTATTTACTGTGTTTTTGGGTTGCATTTGGTTTCATTAAGAGTAATGCTTTGGTATCAATTTTCCCTTGGGTACATTGATGATTTCAAGTTGCAAGGCTCTTCAGTTTTATCAATAATAAACCACCACCTGTTAACCTGCTGCTTAGCAACCATGTAGATTACTCTTGGCCTTCTGGTTTGCTTCAACAGAGAACATTTTGGTCAAGCTGTATCTCTTATGATCACCTCTGCAGTTTTGGCGGAGACTCAGAACTGTTCAATTTCGGAAGCAAGAGTGGTAAAGGGGAATTCAGAGTATTTTTAGAAAGCATTAAATGATCAAACTAATTCATCCAATTTTAATATTAATATCTGTGGTGATATGAGGTAAATTTTTTTAGTAGTGACAATTGCACCTGAACCAATCCATTTCATTTAAAATGAGGTTAGGTGTTGCCGGTACACATTCCGTTCTAAAAACACTCGTGAAAAGAATGGATGAGCGAATGTTTTAATGCATTGATCCTTCAAAAGTGCTGCTTTTTCTTTCCCACCCTTTGCAGTTTTGTTGCTGACATCACCTTCTACTTGCTGTGATTACATATTTCCGCACAACAAAGAAGAGGCCAGCTGGCCCATTGAGTCTATGCTGGGTCGCAGCAACCTTACTGCTTTACTTTCCCTGTAACCTGTTCTCCTCATATTCCTGTTAACTTCATCCCAGGTCCTACCACTCAACTACACACTCAGAGCCCTTCTGAATGTGTTAATCCACAAGTGCTCACTCCTCCCTAAAACAAAATCTGCCCTTGATGGATTCTGCAGATGCTGGAGGAATGTAGCAGGTCAGGCAGCATCTATGGAGGGGGAGTAAACACTGAGCATTTATCAGTGTTAACACCTGGTTAACATCCTGATGAAAGGTCTCAACCAGAAGTCTAGTCTGTTTATTTCCCTCCATAGGTCTCCCCTTCATGGGTGAAAATGGGTGAAAACTTGAAGGAAGCCAGGTTATTTCACACTCCATGGTGGATTATGAACTGCAGTGAACTCCACCACAGCTGACTCTGTGCAGAGAGCAATGATTTTGGCCTTGTTAACTGCCAGAAGCCATAGTCAGTCCGCAACTTTTCAACTGGGAGTTAACTACACCACTTCACTCCACAACATCAAACCTTCAGTTTCTTCAGCTCTGCGCTATCACACAGAAGTATCTCTGAGCAAAAAGATATTCTGACATCAAGCAAAACATTTAAAAACACAGCCCAAGGCCAAAGCAAAGGCATTTTTAAAAATGTGCCATCATATTTTCAAAGGCATTGTTGCTTGGTCTCAATTCTAATTGTTCTTTCTTTGCCTTCTGTCATTTTATTTTAATGGATGTGTCAAGCTAAGGAATGTGAGTACTGGTTTAGTCCCCCTCATTCATGGCTTTTAACTATTACCACATCCCTGAATGCAACAGGATTATAGACAGGTGAACACCTAAAACCTTGCCAGTGGAGGGTGAGGCTGAGGGTTTTTTCTTCTCTATCAAATAAAAATTAAAAAATAGCCAACTGTATGAGTGTTGTAATCCTGAACCACCACATCTTGCTGTGCTTGTTAAACTAATTGATTGGTCTGCTCTGACCTATTTTCTTCCTCAGTGCTAACTGGAGTTCAGTCAGGATTTAACTCTGCACATTGCATATCAGCTAACTGAAGGTTGTGGATTGAAGCCTGGAAATTAGTATTAGTGGGCTGAAGAGCCTGTTTTTGAACACTGTCTTCCGTTCTTTCTTGAAAATAAAGGTCCATTTTATGGTTGAAGTATGCATGTATATTACAACTCTGATATTTCTCTACTCCAGATAGCTATTAAATACAAAAAGAGCATGGGTGTTGATGAAAGAAAAGACGTCATCTCCACCTCCGACCGGTACGAAAAAGAAAATAAAATTCGCAGACCCCAAAACTCCCCCCTCGCCTGCAGCAGAAAACAGCCACTAAAATGCAATCAACAACCCTCTACACATAACAATCCCCACTCCCTCACTCAGAAAAGAACAGCAACAGTAGCACCAATTCCCCTACCCCTCCCACACACAAAAAATTAACAGATCACCCACCTGCTAATCGACCCCTTGAAAGAAAATACCGAAAAACTGAAGGAAACCAATATAAAATACAGTCCAATAATCAGATAAATCTTCCGCAAAGAGTGACTGCCGGGCCAAAGGCTGCCCACTTGGGGCTGGGTACGCAGAACTGGGTCCATATGCCAACCCAGGTCTGAACTCGTCGATCTGGTTGCTGACTGCCTCTCGCTGAGCTGTCTCTGACACCCTGCGCATCTACCTTGATGCCTCAGTTTTTCTCAGTGCTTCGAGATGGAGACATTTATGACCATGCGCCTCATCTTTGGTCTTTCCACGAGTCAGCTTGTGTTCGCCGACCCTTTCATTCCTCCCACCCCAAAATCTCTGCTCGCTGGACACAGCATAGCATTGGATCCTTTGATCAAGATTCAAACTATGGCACAGGCTCCAACAATTTCCATAACACAAGACAAAAAGAACAAGCAAAAGGCGTAGAAAAAGTAAAATAATTGGAAAGTTTTGCCATTCTGGAAGATGATGCCCCTGGAATTGTTGTCTGCTGGTGCCATCTTGATTGAAATTTAAAAAAAACAACAATCTGAATTCAGCTTGCTAAGCACAGCTTCTCTCTGTCCACACCTGGCTAGCTAACTCTCCACATATGGCAGGTGTCCAGTGAGAGACCTCAATGGCGAAGAGGCCTTGAAAGCTGTTGTAGCTGAGTGTAGAAACAGGTGTCCATGCGTGTAACACTGGAGGAGAGCAGGGGAAAGGAGTGGGAGAATGGGATTGCCCTGTGATCCAGTATGGGGTTTAAGGATGAAATGAGTTCCTCCTCTGCCAATTGAATGGAATTGTGACCCCCCATCTCCTACTTGTTAATGTTGGAATGCTTTTTTTTCCCCCCCAAGTGGTCTCTTGGTTGGTGGTCCCCATTGAAATGGGGATTGCACGCCTCCTCTGGGTTTGACCAGTGGGGGAGTAAGGATGCAGATGCCCTGGTGTTCTGACAAGGAATTCTAACACACATGGTTTCCTTCACCACTTGCGTTGTACAGTCCAATGATAGAGCTTTTTGGCAGATAGAACACAAGACAGTACAACATTGGAGGAGGCTGTTCGGCCCACAGTGTTTGTGGTAACCCTGCAGCCAATCTAATCTAATACAAGCTGCCTGCACATGTTCCATATTTTTCTGTTCCCTGCCTGTTCATGTAACTTTCAAAATGTTTCTTAAGCATTGCTTTTGTAATTGCTTCTGTTACTTCCCCTGGCAGGGCATTTGAGGCAGCCACCATTCTGTGTAAAAAGAAAATCTGTTTCATACACCTTTTAAACTTTCACTCTCTCGTCATAAGTGAATGTTCTTCAGACATTACCACACTGGGGTAAAATATTTATTTGCCCTATTTTGCCCCCTCATAATTTTGTATCCTTCAATCAGGTCACATCCCTTAAACTCTGGTGCTCCAGAGTTAACAATCCAAGTTTGTCCAACCTCTCCTTTATAGTTAACACACTCCAATTCAGGCAACATCTTGGTCTACCTCTCCAAAGCCTCCAAATCCTTCCTGTATTTTGGTGACCAGAACTGCACACACTGCTTTAAATGTAGCCTAATAAAAGTTTTATCCAGTGAAGCACAACTTTTGCGTTTGATACCCCGATGAAGGCAAATGTACTGTATGCTTCCTTTACCACTCTGCCCCTCTTTAGGGAGTAGTGGTCTAGTACCCCAATATCTTTCTGTACATCAAGGCCTCCCAGTTACCTTAAACTTTCCTCTTGCATTTGACATCCCACATTGCATCATCTTACATTTGTCCAGCATATGCATTTCTCTGCCTGCAGTTCCAGCTGATACTTGTCTTGCTGTATCGTTTCACAACCTTTCTCCCTCTCCACAATCCATCAACTTCCTGGTCTTGAACTCCAATCAGTTTCCTTTGAAAGGATCCCACATGTCAAATGTGGGTTTACTCCAGCCACTCCCGATCTACTCTCACTAGACCTTGCCTGACATGATTAGTTATCCACAGCTTTCAACTAGGGCCATGTCTACACTACGCCGGATAATTTTGAAAATGCCGGTTTCGAGTAAAAACGACAGGCATCCACACTGAGCGTTTTTCAAAATATCTCCGTCCACATTAGACGGATATTTGGGCAAATCTCCTCCTACTGGGCACGCGCAGGACACACAGAAAACAAGCGAAGAGGAAACGGTATACTTGGTGCGTGTTTGTCCAGTTACAGACTAGAAAAACTTAAAAGGAAACTGCTCTTAGCTCTCGCGCAGGAGGACTTAAGGCTTAAAAAAAACAAATACTGGAGCGTATGGAGGCAACCGACAGGGAGTTCACGGACAGTATGACCCGGCTGACAATAAACATTGAAAAACTGACTAACTCTGTTGCATTAATAAAGCACCTTGTTAAATGTATAAAACATGTCTGCATCAGTGTTATCTTGTATTTCCATACAATGTTACATTAGGCTGTTACACATCTATTGTAAGAGAAGTACTTGCATAAATAAGTAAACCACCTTGGTTCTTGATCCTCCAAAATATTCTGCATGGAATTTAAACTGGAGGTGGCGGAGGGTGTTTTCTGTCCTTATCTTCATACAAGCAAGGACAGAAAACAGGGCAAAGTGAGTATACTTATTTATTAAGTAAGCTATGGGTCAAAGTATTTGGTGAGTACATTTCTAACTCTGCTGGCTTCAGTCTCGTTGCTGTCTGTTCTGAAATTGTTAGGTTCTGTGAAACGCAGAATCAGATATCGCTGTGATGATTCTACGCTCTAAACAATAAAGTAGTAATAATAATAAGGATAAGAATAATAATAAGAAAACAATGAAATACCGTGCTGTCGCCATCTGTTCCAGCACGTCATGACAGCGGTTTTAAAAAGCTCTGGTTACCCTGTACACACTGCAACGAATATTAGGCGTTTTCAGATTTATTCACTCTGGAGATTGTTTCTGAAAATCTCCATTTTCGGGGGCTAAAAATGCCGGTTCAGTGTGGACGGAGGGTCAAAACGAAGAGAAAAGGCTTCGTTTTTAAAATTATCGGGCACAGTGTGGACGTAGCCTGAGAACTAGTCATATCCTTGTCCACATAATTATGGGTCATTGCTCCCCCACTGAAACCCCCTCTCCCATTGGGCTTTGTATGAAACTGCGAGGCAACTTCCCCCAGTAATTGAAATAGCGATAGTCCAAGCTTCAATGGGAAATTGCAGCCCAGCTAGTGGCTGTTAGGTTAGGTAACACTGCACACTCTCTCCAGTGTTGTTGGGGGCCACTTTTTATCCTCGCAATGTGGCTTTTCTTGTCCTCAAGCCCTGTGTCTCACCTGGGATGACTGCTAATGGTACTCCTGCTGTCTTCTGTCTCCACAAGAAAGAAGTCCAAGCAGGGGCAACAGTATTTCTAGACCTTGGCCAGATTTTGGCCAAAGATGGGCTTTTCCCTGTGGTAATGCAGAATTGCACTGGAGAGAAGGTGAATATTGATATGCCTGAGTTGGGAACAATATTGCCACCAGTTCATTCCATCTCACTGGTGACTGAGTGCCTTTCTCAAATGGAATATTCATAAGTGATCTGGGGTTTCAGCTATGCTGTTTATCCTAGAAGTCAAATGGCTTTTCTTGCTGAAGAAAGCAGGGATTTGGACTACATGATCAACCTTTACCATACCATCAACACCACTGCATAGTTGCTGACCACTGCTCAATCCTCTATAGGGAAATTCCTTGAAGTCTTGTCCAGGTTCCCATGAGAGTGGTTACTTTCCTTTCAAACTCCTGCCAGTTCCTGGCCAAACTTGCTTGCCAGGGCAGATGGACTCCCAGGTAAATCTGTGCTGTTGCTTTTGGCCTGAGTCTATGATCTTCTTCGTACCAGGAGGCTGGAGTATTCCTTGGCCGAGGATAGGGTGGAAAAAATTTAGGCACTGCTGCATCTTCTGCATGTCAGTCAGATCTGTTACAAGAAGGAACAAATTAACTACAGAGACAACCTCTATGCCTAAAACCTGAAGAGATTGTATGTGTATTTGTATGTATATGATGAGAGTCTGTGTAGGCATTGAGTAAAAGGATGTGTGCTCCTCAAGGGAGAGGTCTCAAATAGATACAGAAATATGAAAACAAGAAAGAGTCTGTTCTAAAAACAGTGGGGGGGAAAAATATCTGGTTGGCGGCAGTTACAATATTTGTTGCAACTTGAATTTTTGCTATGCTCAGATTTCCTGCACAACCTAGGATAGGATGACAGTGTTTGCTCTTGTGAGCTGGATAATTTGATTTTTTTAAAAGGGGATCTGAATGTGTCTCCTTTCAAAACACAGGAACAATTTCCTGCTCTCTAGTCTGCAACAAATTTTTGCTGGTGAGGACCACTACTCACTCTGGGAGACACCAGCTTGGTAATGACTTTATTAGTTTCTCTTAAGATATAGTGGTGAGATTTGCCCTACATTCCATGCATGGATTAAAAATAGAGCCTGCAGAGGAGCCAGCCTCCAATCTTGAGAAGTCATTATATTTGGAGCCTTTTCTCAAAGATTATTGTTTGCGAGATCTATGCAAATGCCCTCTTCAGAACTATATACCCTGAAAACCTGGAGTAGAGACTGCAAATGCACACAATTGAATAAAAGCTAATTGGACTCTTCTGTCAGGCATAGATAATAGCTTGGATTTTGATGTATGCCTTTGGCTCGTTCCATTGTTGACATGTGTCCTATAAAGAAGTTTTTGTGTGACAGTTCTCTCCTGTTCAAGGAATTGCTGATCATTGTTTTTATTTTAATTTTGCACTGAATGCATCCCATAGGAAGCCACATAGGTGTTATTTTTTGTCGAGCTTGGGTTAGAGCAGGTGTTCCCAATCTGGGGTCCATAGACCCCTTGGTTAAGGGTCCATGGCATTAAAAAAGGTTGGAAACCTCTGGGTTAGAAAGAGGGAGAGAAATTGGCAAGGATTGCTTTTCCTAATTGTTTTTCATAGGAGATTGGCTTGTCATAAATTGTCTATATGGATCATGAACACGAGATTCTGCAGATGGTGGTAATCCAGAACAATGTGTATAAAAGGCTGGAGGAACTCAGCAGGTCAAGCAGCATCTATGAAAGGGAATAACGGGTGAACATTATGGCCCAAGAACCTTCAAAAGAGTCTTCATGGTGATGAGGATCCCTGCCTGAAATGTCGATAGATGCAGCCTAACCTGCTAAGTTCAAGTTTTTCACCAATCAACTTCCCAGTTTTTTACACCCTCCCCTGACCCAGTTTCACATATCACCTTGCAGTTCTTTCTCTCCTTCCCCCACTTTCTTATTCTGACTCCTCATCTTTCTTTCCCCAGTCCCGTTGAAGGATCTCAATCTAAAACGTCGACTGTACTCCTTCCCATAGATGCTGCCTGGCCTGCTGAGTTCCTCCAGCATTTTATGCGTGTTGCTTGGATTTCCGGCATCTGCAGATTTTCTCTTGTTTGCGAGTTCCTCTAGTATTTGTTGTGCGCTGCTATCTATGTGTAGATGTTGGGTGTCAAGGCTTGTGAAGCTCCCTCTAATATTGAAGAGCTATAACTATATTGGAGTATAGACTTGTGTTCTTGTTCTGAAATTTAGATCCAATGCTTCGGCGATTGTGAGTTGTTATCACTTCAGAAACTGATTACAAATCTCACTAGCCGTAGCATTGTGGCAGAATCTGAAGACAAGTTTCTCTTCCACCGTGTCAGATCATATGTGATTATCGGGCACATTCATGAAGAAATGAAGCTCTGTGGATTCCACAGATGCATGACGGAGGAGAGGAGGGGCAACCTCATTAACTCCATAGTTCAATGTGATCAGAGTAACGACATGTGCTTTACCGATATAGATATACTATGTGACTATGTCACTGTATGGTTCCATGAACTTTCAGTTTCCATCCTAGGTTTTCAATTTGTACATCAACAGTCAGTAAAAACAAATCTATTATAGTTGTAAACTCAGGAGATTCTGCACATGCTGAAAATCCAGAGCAATGCACACGAAAAGTTGAAGGAACTCAGCCGGTCAGGCAGCATCTATGGAAAGTCAACATTTCGAGCTGAGACACTTAATGAGGACATGTGATGAAGGGTCTCAACTTAAAATGTTGACTGTTTATTCTTTACATGCTGCCTGACCTGCTGAGTTCCTCCAGCATTTTCTGTATGTTGCTTTGTTATGGCATGTTTGTTAGGTGCTATGAAACACTTGCTAAAATAGTGATTTGTTTCCCTTTACAGCAGAGGAATGAGCCAGCGAAATATAACGGCGATGTCAACAGTTCAAAGAGTTTCCAGGCACCCTCTGGCCTTCCCTCCAAGCGGGAAACAGCAGAGACGAGTGAAAGCAGTGGGTCGTCTAAAAATAAGGCTGAGGGAGCCATGTGGCTCAACCCTTCCTTGAAAACTGAGGAAGAGAGATCTGTGGAGGTGACAGTTGCCTCAAAGTCAGAAAATGATCTGTTCTCGCAGAGCGATTTTTCCTCTAAACCAGGAAATGGAATATTTGTCAGGCAAAATTATTCCTCAAAACTGGAGAATGACGACCAATCACAGGGCAGTTCTGTAGTGAGTAGTAATGAGGAGGAGGAGGAGGAGGAGGAAGAAGAAGAGGAAGAAGTAAGGACTCCATCTCTCAGCGAGAACAACTTTCTGCATGAGTCCAAGCCTGACACAGCTTCCAGCACTACATCAATGAATTCTTTTACAAAAGCTACAAGCCTGCCCACAGAAATGGTTACCACAGCAGCCATGCAACAGGTAGGTTTGGAAAGTAGGTTACTGTGCATGTTTGAGGTCTGTCTGGTAATGTGATCGTCTCCCTTCCCTGCTTGTACAAGGACACGCTTTAAAGAAAACTCTTTGACTAATTAACCACAGTGCGATATCGAAATACAAAGGCAGATCAGACAACCAAATTTCTAAAAAAGCTCGACAAAACCAGTTTTGTTTAACTGCGTGAGTGTATTCATAGACAGCTTTTATTTCCACTCAGTGTCTGTAACAGGGAAAATAGCAACCAGAAACTAGGCTTTGTCTTGTGGGAATAGTAATTTTTTTTTGTGTGTGTGTGCCTTCGAACTGTTTCATCCTCTACAAAGGCTTCTCAGATATTCAGGTCTGACTACGGATGTTTATAGGTGTTAAGGAAAAATTTTGATGTGACTGATTTATGGGATTGCTTTTCCAGGAAGCATTAACGATGACCAGTGTCCAGGTATGAAATGTTAAATGATTTTTACTATTTTTGTAGCGACCATATAGTGAAACACGCATAGTGATTAATCAGAAACCCAACAGTAATCAAGACTTTGGATTCACGGCTGATTGGAGCACGACCGGTGTGACTGTCAAGTCCATTCAAAGAGGTAACTATTTATTAAAAGATTTTCTTGGTAGACTTTAATATTATTTTAATACTGGAACCCAGTGTATCTGGGTTTCACATCACTTGTTAGTATCAGTCATGCTGGTATTTAATTGATGGCCATGAATGATTTATGATGTGATGGTCAGGAGGTCATTCTCCCATGTAGCATGGAATTTAACAAAAATATTTAACAATGAAGTACAGGCAAACAAAATTACACCTGTATTTTGACACAGAAAATCTTAACGAATGATATTGATTTAAAGAATGTAATGTTTTCTTGGTAGTCGGTGCACTTGTGCATGGCCTGTTTAATTGTGATTCTGTAGCAGTGATGAATTTCCATCAACCATATGCAGTTTTTAATATTTGTATCTATTTCTCTATTCACAGAATTGTTTGCCATTATGTTTTTTAGTTGACTGCATGTTATATGCCATATTCTGAGGCAGCTAAATTGCAATGCAGGAGTAGTAAGGTCATGTGGGGAAATTGAGCTGTTGGTTAATACCTCCCTGTATTGTTCTCTCTTGTCACTTGAAATAAATCCTGACTAGATCAATCTGGTTAATTGATGAAGGGCTTGTATATGATAATCTATTAGAACAAACGAAGACCAGAAAATGGCCTGAGCATTATGTCTCTTCTGTGGAGCTGTGCTCAAAATGAAAGTAATTTAAGTGGGCCAATCTTCTCATTCTAATGAGAGGTCACTGGCAGCATCCTATATAGTGTAACAGAAAGGATATTGAGTCCTCAAAGGATGTTACTAGGCATAACTATCTAAATACTGTTAGTACTCCAAAGCAACCTGTGCTTGAAACTTAAACTGATTTATTTGTAAAGTTCTTTTCTGAGGTGTCATGAAGAGATAGAAAATATTGTTATGTCTCTCTTTTGACGATTCAAGTTTTAGCAAGCATGTGGCATGCCAAATATTGGCCTGGGAAGCAAATACTGCCAGTCTAAATTGCAAAGTAACTTCAGCAATTAGTGGTAGAGAAATACAGCATAGAAACAGGCCCCTTGGTCCATCCAGTCCATGCTGAAATCATTCATCTGCTTACTCCCATTGACCTGCAGCGGGACCATAGCCCTCAATGCCCCTACCATCTATGCACCTATCCAAACTTCTCTTAAATGTTGAAATTGAGCTGGCATGCACCACTTGTGCCAGCAGCCTGCTCCACACTCTCACAATCCTCAGAGTGAAGAAGTTTCCCTTCACGTTCCCCTTGAACATTTTTCACCTTTCACCCTCAGCCCATGACCTCTGGTTGTAGTCCCACCCAACCTCAGTAGAAAAAGCCTGCTTGCGTTGACCCAATCTACACCTCTCATTATTGTGCAACATCAAGTGTTAAATACTAAAAATTAAAATTGGTGCAGATGAAGCTGGAGTTTTTCTACTTTATGCACTGCAAGGTAATCGAACAGGCCCTTGGGGCCAATTTTGCCAGATGAACCAAAGTGGAGTCCAATGCCTTGTATACTCTGCCCCTTACAACACTGCATCATTTCTCTGCTTCAAGTGGTTGCGTATTTTGCTTAAAATGTTGTAGTTTCTGACTTAATTACTGTTTACCCTAGCAACTCATTCCCACAAAATTTCAGCCATTGACTCCTTATGCTTTAAGTGGTCTTTTTAAGGAGATGGTTACTTGCTGGCACATCTCCAGCAGAAAGAAATAATCTACCTTCACCGCACTATTAGGCCTCTACAAGGACTTGAAACAAACACCTTGTAGCTTTGGTTTCCATGGAAACAGCTTTGGAATCCTAAATATCCCCTCACTAACTAAAGTCTGTCATCTTGGATGCTGCTGGTTTGTAGCCTCTGGTATGACGTGCATAACCTTTGAACAACAGGATGTCCAGTAATGCACATGGAACTCTAACCATAGTCTGTTTTTTCATTATTTCTTCAGCCCCAATGTCTTTACTTTATTAAAGTACACATTGTTCCATGATATACGTTTCAAGCAGTTCTATATTTGCATATTTTGGATCTCCTGACAGCACTTCATAGAATAAGAACTCCCATCCTTAATCCATCCACCTTAACGTGGCCTTAATTGCACCCTATCATTCCACTAAGCTATGCATCTTGAATTTTCAAACTGTTTTGTTTGTTGTTTATGTGAACCCCCACCCCGCCCACCCAATGTTGGAGCTTTTAGCCAAGTTGATCATCATACTATATGTGTTCAAGCTGACTTTTTTTCCTGTACTGATACTGTAGTGCTGTACCTATTAACCTCACATGCTATCCTTTCGACTAAATAGAAAATGCAGACCAGGTTGCATCTGTGGCTAGAAAGCACAATGAATGTTTCAGGCCATTGATTTTTCATCAGAATGATTGTAATGAAAGTGCTTGGCCTGAAATATTGGCACTGTTTTTCCCCTCCATTGATGCTGGCTGCCTTGCTGAGTATTTCCAATATTTTCTGTGCTCCAGCATCTCTTTTTGTTTTCCCTCTTGGATATTCTATTTCTTTTAACCAACCTCCTTCCTAAGTTACCGCATCCCCTCTTGCCTGAATCTTGGTAACGTGTTGAGTCATCTGAGTGAAGGCTGCTGATACGTGCTCATCTGTTGCTTCCACACGTTCGTTCGCTGGTCCCTGGAAAAAGCCCAGAACATCATGTCTGTGCTCTTGCTTCAGTCTTACTTGAACAACAAATGGCTTGCTTTTCGCTTACACGTGATGGCTGTGATTAAGTGTTCTCGCACATCATCAAATGGTTACTAAGTCGATATTGAATGGTGGTAATTGGTTAACTTTCCTTCCTCAATGGTACTGTGACTTTACTGCTCTTGGCCAACTTCTGCTCAAACACTTGCCATCCATGCTGTTCCCTCCATCTTGCTGTATTTTTCAACCCAGTCTGCAGGCCTCAGTGTTGCTGCCTACCAATGAGCTGAGTGCTCCATGAATGCTGACTGGGCCAACCGCAGGCGCTGGATCATAGAGGCATGACCATAGCTTCTTACAGCACAGCCACCAGCCTTTCAGCCGGTCATCTCCATGTTGACCATCGCCACGAATCCCATTTAGAGCATTTACCCTATGGTCTACAATGCCTTGGTGATTCAAGTGCACTTCCAGAAATTTCTCAAGTGTCCTGAGAGTACCTGATTCCTCCACCTTCTCAGGCAATGTGTATGAAATTGTAACCACCGCTGAGTGAAAATAAAATCTCTGATCACCTTAACCCTCTAATCCTGACCTTCAACCTGTCTTCTGGTTTTGGATGACTCTATAATGGGAAAATGCTCCTCACTATCCACTCTATCTAACCCCCTCATAATCCAGTCTTCTTAGCCTGCTCCACTCAAAGGAAAGCACACACAGCCTATCCATTGTCTTCTCCACAATATTCCATCCCAGGCAACATCATCATGAATCTGCTCTGTACCCTGTCCAGTATAATCAAGTACTTCCTTTCGTAAGACAGCCAAAACTGCCCCATGTTCTACCTGTGGCCAAGCCAAAGCTGTACCGTGTAGTTCTGTTCTGTGCCCGGCTAATGAAAGCAAGTATCCCACAATCCTCCTGTGCTGGCACATTTTGGAATTCTGAGTCTCTATCCTGTGAGTGCTTTGAAAATGAGAAATATTTATGAAAGTTCAAAGTGATTTGAAAAATAAATTATTGAAAAGAAATTAGATTATGAGCTTGCTCAATTCATGTCACCTAAAAGAGCATTTTAAGGCATTCTTCATATTACTTAATCTTAAAGAAATTTAATGTGCACTTGCTTTTTCAATCCACATCAGTGATCTGATCCAAATGAGTGGGCCATCCCATAAATTCCAGCCATGGTAATGTAAAGCTGAGTGGAAACCACTGAGTATATTTGGTTGTCCTCTCACTGCATCTGGGCTCCAGCCTGACCCAGGGCTGAGTCGTGAGGCAGAGCAGGAAGCACGGCCATGCTGGAAACTGGTCTCAAGCTCATCTCTAATGAGAGAAAATCTGCAGATTCCGGAAATCCAAGCACCACACACAAGAAACTGGAGCAACTCAGCAGGCCAGGCAGCATCTATGGAAAAGTGTATGGTCGACGTTGCAAGCCGAGACCCTTCATCAGTCCTGCTGAAGGGTCTCGGCCTGAAACGTCGACTGTACTCTTTTCCGTCGATGCTGCCTGGCCTTTTATGTGCCTCCAGCATTTTGTGTGTGTTGCTCGGATTTGTAGCATCTGCAGCTTCTCTTGTTTATGATGTGCATCTGTTGTTTTAGAGAAACCAAGAAAAATAACTTTGCATGTTATGCAGAAGAGTAGTGAACAGCTCGTAATTTTTATGCAAGTCTGCAGCAATGTTAAGCTCCCATTTGTGTCATTGCGTCACAGGAGGACCAGCAGAATTTTGCAACTTAGAAGTAGGTGATGAAATAAGTTCAATCAATGGCAATAATGTAGCCAACATGGACCATCAGGCTTGGGTAGAAGCCGTAGAAGATGCAAGAGAAACTGGAAAATTGAACATGGAAGTTAGGAAGTATGAAAACAACAGTAAGTCCTTGATTCTGTTGATTCTTTCCATTTTTCTAAGTACAAATAAATAAATGTGCAAAATTGCAAAAACACTCCCTGGGATTCATTGTTGCTAACTCTTGAGTTGATAGGTTAAAATGATGAATCGACGTCTATTAGTGACAAAATAGACATTCACTAGTATTGTAATTTTCCAAATCTGAGTGTTTAGATGGTAGAATCATTTAATGTGGAACTATCCCTTGGTGCCACTTGCTCTTTCAGAGTGTTCCTTTGAAGGAATGTGTTGCCTCTGTGTTTTTGTTTTTGATGAGCAGAGATAAGTTATTTTCTGCTGGCTTTCTCCCCTGATTTAGAAATGCAACAAGATAAAGGTTTATAGATATGAGAAATGGTAAGAGTGGGTTGACCTGTAAGTTATTGCATTGTAGATTATGGGTTTATAAATTTATTTTCACAATAGAAAAGTTTGTTACAGTTGTCATAGTCCTTAAAGCAGACATCTATGATTTGCAAAGACTATATAATGGCACATTCCCTGTCCATTCTCAATTTGGTTACATCTAGATCGTGAGGGCATCTTGCATATGATAGCAGACAGAGGAAAAATCTAACATCCATACCTGATGTGGCTAATGTGTGAATCTCAACATCAGTTTAGTTCATTTTTAACTCTCCTTGAATTGAGATATCAGCTAAGGTCAGCATTCACATCCAGGGAATGAATAGATTTTAAAAAAAATGTGCTCCACTAAACTGACATCTTAGAGTCATAGAGCACTGTGGCACAGGATGCAAGTTTTCTCTGCACTCTTTCAATCTTACTGATAATTTTTCTGTAGGTAGTTGAACAAAACTGCACAGAACACTCCAAATTTGGCCTCACCAGCATCTTGTACAACTTCAACATAACATCTCAACTCCTGTACTCAGTATTTTGATTTATGGATGTCAAAGAACCAAAAGCTCACCTATCTACCTCTGGTGTCACTTCTAATGATTTATGGATTTATATTTCGAGATCCTTTTGATCTACTGCAATCCTCAGTACCTTACTATTCACTATGTATGTTCTGGCCTGGTTGTTTTCCCAAAAGTGCAACAATTAATTTTGGAAATATGTAAATTGAGTATTCCTTGCAATATTTTCCTTTGTCCCAAGAACAGGCCATTTGGCTCAGCAAACCTGAATTGTTTATTTTCCTACACTACCACAGCTAGGTATTTTTACACAGCCTCTGTTCTTTTCTCATTTGAGGGGTTACCTAATACAAGCTTAAACACACCATTATAATTAACATTGAGTACTCCCAACTTGTCGCCGGCCAGCGGTATGGTGGCATCAGCACCAGACTTTGAGGCATGTAGACCCGGGTTTGAATACAGCTGGCCCCTTGCCCGCTTTACATCTGTGCTGAGATGAGCTCGAGCTAGCAACTCAACCTCGTGGAAAAAAAAACAGACAAATGCTAAGGAACCACCAAGAAGGCATGAAAAGGAACAACTCCAAGTTGTGACAAGTCACTCAGTCTGAGCACGCTCTGGATTTAGACTTTCAGGAAAAACAATGTTGAGAAGTCACGGAGTTTGGCTGATGATGCAGGTTTCCAGTTGTGGTATGCTTCAACCCTTCAATTAGACCCTTTATGCCAGTTCTGGTCATTACATTATTTGTACCTGACATTTGCAAATAACATTGTAGTGAGAGACTGTTCTATATGTTATGGTGACGTAATTTCAAAGGTAATTGATGGGTTGTCAAGAATATTGAGGGATACGGTTAATGTCAGGTATCAGTTTCAAGTTTACACTTATTTATTTTTACTTTGCTTTCTCTGGGGGGGGGGAATCACATCCTAAAGTTTTCCTCCTTTCTTTTTCATCCTCTTTTTTTATTCTCCTTCAAATTTACTGGAAGTTTACCAAGAAATGAAGGTTGTTGCCATATTAGCTGAAATTCTTTAATGAAGTAATTTTGCAAAAGTGATCCTGAATTCCTTTCCCAGTTATTTTAAGTTTGATTGGAATTTTAAATTCAGTTTGATATCTTTATTTATTCGTGGGATGAAGAAGACATTTACAATCGATTGCTTAATGCAGTCCTGAAGTATCGCTGCCCCTTTGGTGAACCTTCTCCGACAGCGCTGTTGCTTGCAATTTCTAAGTTTTAGCGATGAAGACAGAAAGTGAGATGTTTCCAAGAGAGGGTGGTGTGTCTGACCTGGAGGCTAATTTTCTGCCTCGCAAGAGGGTGATAATTGGAAGATGTAACGGTGATTTTTCATTGAGTTGTTTCTGACACTGAGTTAACTAGATGAACAGTACCTTATATTTGCCTAGATAGTTTACAGCCCAGCCTCATGAACATTGACGAAGGGTCTCGGCCTGAAACGTCGACTGCGCCTCTTCCTATAGATGCTGCTTGGCCTGCTGCGTTCACCAGCAACTTTGATGTATGTTGCTTGAATTTCCAGCATCTGCAGAATTCCTGTTGTTCATGAACATTGAATTCTGTTTTCAGATAACTCGCACCCCAGCTCTTCCTTTCTTTCCTAATTCACTGAAGCTCTCTCAGACTTGCCCTTCTTTCCAAACCCCTCTCCTGTGACCTTGTATCTTCCCAGTCTTAGTTACATCTGTTCATCACGCAAACATTTAACCCACTTGATACCCTTTCCCCCACTGTTCCCATCTTCTCACCATCCGCTCTTATCTGGTTCCACTCATCGCCTCCCCCTTTTTTTTTTAAGCATATTCCATCATCTGTAGCCCTTTATCATTTCCCAAATAATTTCTCAGTCTCTGTCACTATCTCTATCCCTCCCTCACCTAAATTTATCTGTTCATCACCTCTTCCACATCTGCTTGCTATCTATGATGACCTCGTTGCATCCTTGTACAGGGCACCTCCCATTAACTCCATTGGTCCTGATGCAGGGACTTGATCCAAAACGTTGACCATTACTTTCTCTGCACAGATGTTGCCTGAGTTCCTCCAGCAATTTTTCTTTTTGCTCCAGGTTCTAGCACCTATATTCTCCTGTGCCCATTTTACTGTTTTACTATTCTGTATAAGCATTTCTGTCATCCAGAGAAACGCACACAAAATGCTGGTGGAACTCAGCAGGTCAGGCAACATCTATAGAAATCAATAAACAGTTGACGTTTTGGGCTGAGACCCTTCTTCAGGAAAGGAAGTGAGGAAGATGCCAGAATAAGAAGGTGGGGGGAGGAGGAGGACTATCAGGAAGGTGATCTGTGAAGCCGGGTGGGTGGGAAAGGTAGAAGCTGGAGAAGAAGGAATCTGACAGAAGGGAGTGGACCATGGGGGGACAAAGTGGGAGTGGGTAGGTGAGAAGGGGTAGGTGGGGAGTAGAAGAGGAGTGAAGGGGAGGGAAAAAAAATTACCAGGAGAATGCCAACAACAGGAATTCTGCAGATGCTGGAAATTCAAGCAACACACATCAAAGTTGCTGGTGAACGCAGCAGGCCAGGCAGCATCTATAGGAAGAGGCGCAGTCGACGTTTCAGGCCGAGACCCTTCGTCAGGACCAGGAGAATGCCAACAGGTTGGAGGCAGGGGTGCTCAACAACACAGTCCCCCAGTTTGCTTTGGATCTTACCAATGCAGAGGGGCCATATTGGGAGCACTGATAAAATAGAGGACCCCAACAGATTTGCAGGTGAAGTGTTGCCTCACATGGAAGGACTGTTTGGGGCCCTGAATGGAGGTGAAAGGGCAGGTGTAGCATTTCTGTCACTGGTGGGGATATGTACCAGGAGGGAGATTTCACTCGTTCCTTACTTCAATTATTTATATGTGTGCTGGTCTCTTCCCCTGTAACTTAGGCAGGCTGTACTGATTTAGATTTGATCACAAAGTCTCACAAATCTCCATTCTGACCAAGTTAATTCTTTGGAATGAATATTTGCAGGTATGAGTGCAATGAAATTCAACAACTCCAGTGAACCCCCTCGGTGGGAAGACACAAAGATGTCTAGCAGAAGACAGACCTTCAATAAACAATCAGATGTAAGTGGCTGTAAATGTTTCTTTGTATTACTGCATTGAAATGAGATGGCAAATAAAAATGTGTAGGTATTAGAAATGATCTTTCAAGAATCATTGGACTCTGACATGGTTCTGGAGGACTGGAAAATTGCAAATGTCACTCCACTCTTTAAGAAAGGAGGAAGGCAGCAGAAAGGAAATTATAGACTAGTTAGCCTGACGTCAGTGGTTGGGAAGATGTTGGGAGTCCATTGTTAAGGATGAGGTTATGGAGTACTTGGTGACACAGGACAAGATAGGACAAAGTCAGCATTTAAGAGAAAATCTTGCCTGATGAACCTGTTGGAATTCTTTGAGGAGATTACATGTAGGATAGATAAAGGGGATGCAATGGATGTTGTATATTTAGATTTTCAGAAGGCCTTTGGCAAAGTGCCACACGTGAGACTGCTTACCAAGTTAAGAGCCCATGGTATTAAATACAGGAAAGTTACTAGCTTGGTTAGAGCATTGGCTGATGGTAGGAGGCAGTGAGTGGGAATAAAAGGATCATTTTCTGATTGGCTACCAATGACTAGTGGTGTTTTGCAGGGGATGGTGTTGGGACCACTTTTTATGCTGTATATAAATGATGATGGAAGAGATGGCTTTGTTGCTAAGCTTGCAGATGATGTGAAGATTGGTGGAGGGGCAGGTAGTGTTGAGGAAATGGGAAGACTGCAGAAGGACTTGGACAGGTTAGGAGAACTGACAAGAAAGTGGTAAATGCAATGCAATGTTGGAAAATGCATGGTCTTGCAGTAAGGTAGAAGAGATAAATGTGCGGACTATTTTCTAAATGGAAAGAAAATCCAAAACACTAAGATGCAAAATGACTCGTGCAAAACACCCTAAAGGACAACTTGCAGGTTGAGTTGGTGGTGAGGAAGGCAAATACAATGTTAGCATTTGTTTCATGAGGTCTAGAATATAAGAGCAGGGATGTAATGCTGAGGCTTTGTGAGGTTTCATCTTGAGTATTGTGAACAGTTTTGGGCTCCTTGTATAAGAACAGGTGTGTAGGCATTGGAGAGGTTTCAGAGGAGGTTCACGAAGATGATTCCAGGAATGAAAGATTTATCATATGAGGAACATTTGATGGCTCTGGGCCGGTACTCGCTGGAATTTAGAAGGATGATGAGGATCTCATTGAAACCTTTTGAATGCTGAAAGGCCTAGACGGAGTAGATGTGGAAAGGATATTTCACTTGGTGGGGGAGTCTAGGACAAAAGGGCACAGCCTCAGGATAGAGGGGTATCCATTTAAAACATGTGGAGTAATTCCTTTAGCTGGGGGTGGTGAATTTGTGGAATTTGTTACCACCGGCACCTGTGGAGTCCAGGTTGTTGGGTATATTTAAGGTGGAGATTGATAGGTTCTTGATTGACCATGACATCAAGGGAGAAGGCTGAGGAGTGGGAGAAAGGATCAGCCATGATTGAATAGTGGAGCAAACTCAGTGGGCCAAATGGCCTAATTCTGCTGTTATGTCTTGTGGTCTTGCAGAGATTGTGTGCAATTTTTCATGCGTGCAGAACTTGCATGTTCTCCCTGTGATCTTGTAATCTTGTTTCCTCCTGTGTTCCCAAAGTTGTATGGGTTGGACATATGGTTTGTCAGCAACTGCCAATGTAAATTGTCTCTGGTGTGCTGGAACCTCAGTGGAGTTGACTCACCAGGGCCTGTTTCATGTTGTATGACTCTGTTTTCTATATCTGACTTCAATGTATGCAGCCGTAATTTAAAACCTCATTGACTAAAGTCACTTGTATTCGAGGTAAAGATAATATGTTTGCATCTGTCCTAAGACAAAGGAACATAAGGCCGACAAATGGCTGCTTGAACCTGTTCTGCTGTTTCCTGAGATTGTGGTTGATCTATCTAAACCACTATTTTTCTCCCCAGTTGCTTCATCTCTTTCCATTCATTGAGTCTTTTTGAGTGACCTCAGCAACCATAGCCTTAAAAGATGAAAATTCCAAAGATCCACCTCCTTAGTGGAAATCCCTCCTTAAAATCAAGCATGAATTGCCAACCCCTTGTCTGAGAGAATCTGAGTGCAAGGATTAAAACTTCATACAAAGGGGCCTTGTATTATCCGTTCTGATGTAACTGGAGGCTTGGAAAGAGGTTACCTGGCTGTCATTCCTCTTGGGTTTGGAAGTTAGTGAACCCACATAAAAACCAATATTTAAAAAAAAAGTTCTTAGGAAGGAGACCTAGTAGATGTGTGCTAGTAGTTAGTTGTTTTTGTCTGTGGCATTTTTTTTTTATGTTTACTCAGAATAATATTGTGGCAGAAATTCCTTTTCTGTCACTTGTATTTCAGTGACAGCAACTGCACTTTGTGCTTTGCCTTCCAAACTCTGGCTTCGTTGAAGTGTGCAGGAACAAATTTCAGAAGCACAACTTGATGTTGGGCCCCAGCTGTACTGGGCCTGCAGTGCAGACAACTAAGGTTGAATCTGTCTCAGCGACCAACAGCAATACTGTAATGCTCCATGATTGTCCACTTAACTTGGTTTTTGAGTCACATTTTCATTGCTTTCAAAGAAGGGCTTGGTTTGAAAAGTTAATATCCGGCACAGTGGTGAATGTCTTGTGTAAAATAAGTGACAGAATAATGAATAGGAATTAAAATTTTCTTCATTGTTTCTGACATTTAAGAGAGGTTCTTTAGTAATTCAATTAAATATTAGACATGAGGGATGTGATTTTTATTGTTAATGGGCAACCTTGCATTATAGTTCACTATAATGCTTATAGTAAATGATCTCGTGGTATATATGTAACTTATTACATTTGCCCCTTTGTCTGCCCAAATATTAGTATATTTCCTCTTAATGTTAACTTTTGAGGTAATGAATTAAAATAGATGTATTTTGTGCCAATTTACAGTTTACTCGATCAGAAGAAGACGAGAAGAAATTAGCGGAAGATTCAAGGCAAAACGGTACCCAGTGCAAAGTATTTCTAAGTTGTGTCATTGCAGGAGCAGTTTTAGTAACTGCCTCTAAAAGGGCAGTACTGCTCCATTGTTCAGCTGTTTTTCTTGCAGTCTAAGGCAATGTGAGAAAGATGCAAAGTAATAGAAATATTGAATTTGTTCATCTGTCACAAATTGCTGCAGAACAAGTCATTTTGCCCATTGTGTCCCTGTTGAATCCAATTCTATCTATTTCCAATCATCTGTTTTCCTGTCAGTCCACAAATGATTTTCTTCTCAAGTCCCTGACCAGTGCCCTTTTCAAAGTCTGATTCATTCTGTTTCATCTTGTAGGCAAAGAGTTACAGATTATAGGCACTCCTAAAAGTTGTTTTTCAGCTTTGTTTCTCCCAATCGTGTATGATATGCTTATCACTTTGAATTTATATCCACTGGTCCTTGAACCATCTGCCAATGACGACAGCTTCTCTTTAATCTATTTAAATGCATTATTATCTTAAACGCATTTATTAAATCTCTTAACTCGCCCTGAGGGAAACAGAATAGCTTCAACAATGAGACTCACCTATTGATCAAGCCAGCTGTGCTTTTTGTCTTGGTTGATGTGAGTTTAATTAATTTCATGAAGAATCTTTCAGGCTTTCAGCATGAACTGATGACCTCTTGGTGGATAATCCCTAATTTCCCATTGCATTCTGCTTTCCTTCATTCCCGCAATTGCCCAACCAAAACAAGAAGCCTTTTTATCCTCCTCACCTTGCTCATGAAGGATTCTGTGCCAATATTTATTTTAAAATTATTTTAAATATTAAGCTCCCAAGTGTAATAAAGCTGGAGCCGCTGGCTGCCAGTAGCATCATTTATGGTGGCCTTTTGTATCAGTAATGCACAGATTTTAAATTCTACATTGTACCATCAACCGATTGTTAATTTCATTTTGTAACATGTTGCAAGGTTGACCTCTCCATGCAAAAAAAGTTGAGCGTATAGGTCATCCGCAAGTTACAAATGCCTTATTTATGGTGTACAAACAGATCCCATGATATTACTAAATTCAAAGTTTGCGCGTACATTTCGACAACTACAGAACTAGTTTTCCTCTCTCCTCTTCCTTATGAGATCTGTGTGCTTTTGATGTCATCCCTGGGTTACAGTAGGGTTTTGTTCCTGTGAAGTATTCATAATCTGAACAGTTTGCAAATTGGAAATGTGCCCTCAGAGTTCCCAGGTGGCGGAAGGGTAGCACAGGAGTCAGCTAATGCATCCTGCAAGTCTCCTAAATCCTTGGCATACATTGTATTAGATGTACGTTGGGAAGTCCCTGTGCTGCTCTATGTAGTGATTTTGTGTACCTTATGACTTGTGGCCAAAATCAGCTGATGGATGTCTTTTGTAGTGGAACACTTTTGTTCCTGGGGGGAGTGGGGTGCACGGGGGATGTCTGTAGCTGCTATTTTAAGACAATAACTTGCTCTCTCTATGTTGTTTGATACTGTTAAAGAATGACTTCCAAGTCTGAAATTAACTTCACTCTCAAAATATGAAACCCCAAGATCACTCTAGAGAGATATCAGTTAATTTTCCAGCATTTACCAGCATGCATGCTGTTATGTAGTATCACATGCTAAAAGCTGGGCTTGACCTGAAAAATACCATTTTCTTCACTTATGAAATCAAAGTAAGTGTTGTCAGTTGTGTTTGACTCTGAGTGGTAGGTGTCAATATGTGTGATCTGCGCAGATGTAGACAGAACCTCAGCTGGGAATAATACTGCTGTGTGAGTGAGTGAGGCAAAATAGTTTGCAGTTCTTCCAAAGTTATTCCACTTTAAGATAATAAAATGCAGTCAAAACAATTCTCAAAGCATCAAAGATGGAAGTGATAGAACTGGAATGGGTGTGAGCAGCTTGTGTTCCTGTCAACAAGAAAGTTTCAGGTCCTGTCATGAAGTTTGAGGTCAGTCTGAGATTGAATTCTGTCACGTGTATGGGCTGTTGATATTTTCTTTGATTTTTTTTTAAGAACTGTAGAGGGGTTGGGGTCAAAGTCATGAACAATTTGCTACAGCATCAGCTGTGAGGAATAGTTAACACCAGGAGCTCTCGGTGCAAATGGATATGTTCAGATGATCCACTGGATTTTGTTTTTTTTAAAAAAAAATCTCCATTTGAGTACTTGATATTTTTAGTTTAGTTTTTCAACTGTGTCAATGAAAAATAACGTTGGGATGGAGTATTCAATTCTGGTTTTTCCTTCGGCACATCCCCATTGGGGTGGTGTGGTAGCGTAATGGTTAGCACAACACTTTACAGTACCAGTGACCTGGGTTCAATTCCCGCCACTGTCTGTAAGAAGCTTGTGATCACGTGGGTTTCCTCCCACAGTCCAAAGACCGTTAATTGGTCATTGAAAATTACCCTGTGTTTAGGCCAGGGTAAAATGGGGGTTGCCGTGTGGCTCAGCTGGAAGGGCCCATTCCGCACTGTATCTCAATGAATGAGTAAATTCCCACCAGCGGAGTGGAACAATTTCCTGTAGTGTATTCATATATAAATTCCATTGTACATGATGGAAATTAGATTTCTGTACTCTGTCAAAATTAAACTGTTCCATAATTAAACAGTTTGCACCCAAGCATCAAAAATGTGGGGGGGGGTGTTGGTGAATGAGAATCATTTAAACTATTGACATGTAATAAATTTGCATGGTATTGTTTTAAAATGATATGAAGTTGGTTATCTCTTCCTTTCTTAGAAATGTAGAACTGTAATTATAAGTGGTTGGGTTGTATAATGGCACGGGTTATTGCCTCCATTTTCATGCTATGTTAAGACCCTGGTAGGTTCCAGGAACAGTGACTGAGCAGCTCTATCATTATTCCTGTGTGCAATTTTCCAAGCAGCAATAGTAAGATTAATTGATCGAGGTAAATTGCTCCTTGTGTGTTGGTGAGTGGTAGAATCTGGAAGGACTTGTAGTGAAAGTGGGGGTCAATAAGAATAAAAATGATTAGCTTAAAATGGGATTGTTTATGGTGGGCATCAATTTAACAGTTTGGATGGTTTCCTTCTGAGCTCTGTGACTCTTGAAGAAAGTAGTTAAACTCCCAACTTAAGCTATTGTCATAGTATTTATTGTCTGTTGCAAATGTTGTCTTCCAATATAGTAAACTAGCTCTGGGGGGAAAATAGAACTAATTGTATATGCTTGCCAGCATAAATTTTACTTCATAATTTGGGAATATCCAAATTGTTTGTTTGTTTCTTATAATTTTGTACTCTGTATTCATTCCTAGTATGGATTGAATTAAACTTAAGAGTTAGTAATTTTTTCCCTTTTTTGCTCTAGCTTCTGAACCTATTAGTCTAAAAAACTTCAGGAGGCGATCCCAGTTTTTTGAACAAGGTAAAACAAAATTTAATATGCACTAATGACTATTAGTTATGCTAGTTTTTGTGGTACTAGGTCGAGCCTTGTTTTCAGTCACCTGTTTGTGATTTCATAAATGTTTTTCTCCTTTCTGTAGGCACATCAGATTTTACTTTCAATTCATCAGTCTACCTCTGTGGTAATCATTATTCATTGTGGTTTTGTACGATTTGACCTCTGCCACTTTATATCCAGTCTTTCTAATTTCTTGAAACATTTGGCACACAAATGTTTTTGTAATTCTGTTGAGCCTGATATAAAGCAGAATTCTAAAGGCCATACCAACATTTAAAAGACTGTTTTCAAGGAAAAATGTCATTTATATTTTGTGCTGTGAAAATTCAGTTTTAGACCTGGGACAATTCAAAGTTTATAATACTGGCTGATATTTTTGTTAAATAAGGTCCATTCTAAGAACTGGGATTGTGGAAGAGGTGTGTGTGTGTTGCTATGGTCTCAATTTTTTTTTAATAGATTTTGTTTTTTTTAATGTTTTCACACATCTTTCTTTGAATGACGTGCACCACCCTTTTCCTTTCTGCCCACTTTTCCTTTTCTGATAGTAATGGATTTTGCTCAGAAGTGTCTTGTTTAATAAGTGTCTACCATCTGAAATAATTAAAAAAGATGCTGTGGTCAGTGGTGTCATCATCCCACGTTATTCCTGTCACTTCTGTTCCACATTCAGCCTTTTGGAAGGGTGGAGGATGAATTTAGGGCTTTATTCCAAACTATTTGAGCAACTGGATGAAAGTTTTTCCTGTGCACGCTTCACCTTGATTGACGTAATACAATTTATAACCTACTATTTTGGGTTAGTTTAGCCTAAACTGAACAATTGACCTGTACAGTCGTAGATGAGTGGCAAGCTACACCCAGTGACCACTTTATTAGGTACACGTGTACACCTTGTTAATGCAAAATCTAATCAATCAATCATATGGCAGCAACTCAATGCATAAAAGCATGCAGACATGGTCAAGAGGCTTAGTTGTTGTTCAGACCAAACACTAGAATGGGAAAGAAATGTGATCTGAGTGACTTTGATCATGGCGTGATTGTTGGTGCTAGGTAGGGTGGTTTGAATATCTCAGAAACTGCTAATATCCTGGGATTTTCATGCACAACAATCTTTAATTTACAGAGAATGGTGTGGAAAAACTAATAACATCCAGTGAGTGGCAGTTGTGTTGGCAAAAGCATGGTATTAATGAGAAAGGTCCGAGGAGAATGGCCAGATTGGTTCAAGGTGACAGTAACTAAAAGCACCACGTGTTACAACAGTGGTGTGTAGAAGAGCCTGTCTAAGTGCATGACAGATTGAACGTTGAAGTGGATGGGCTACTGCAGCAGAAGAACACAAATATTCAATCAAGTGTCCACTTCATCAGGTACAAGAGGTACCTAATAAAGTGGCCACTGAGAGTGTATATAGGCTCCCAGTTATGTTTCTGACCATCTCAAGTCACAGAACCTTTTTTTTAAAACTGCAATTTAAGTTGAAGTTTCTCTCCAGGATCTGTTTGAAGAGGGTATAATTTACGGAACGCATCAAGCTAATTGAGTTGGCTATTTTGAGCTCTTTCTTAAGGCAAGCCCTTGTTGAGATGTTCTTGGCAAGAACAGGCATATCTTACTCTATGCAGTATTAGAAAGACTAAAAAGCACAAGATGGTATAGGCCTATTTTCTTTGAAAGTGCAGTAAGTTTTTGTGATGGTCCCATTCCTTAATGCAATTATAATAAATCACAGTGGGCGACATTTGGCCTCTGGTTGCTTGAACAACATGTTGCATTTTCCCAAAATTTAGTCACATGAATTTTGGATGTACATCACGACATGCAGTCAGGACTGTGCATGTACCTTCACAAAATGGGCTCCCAACCTAGGGTTCATAGACCCCTTGCTTAACGGTATTGGTCCGAGGTATTTAAAACAAGGTTGGGAGCCCTTGCGTTAGAAGAATGAGGAATTTCTATGCCAGTGATTCCTTCATTTGTGCAGCAAAACCAAGGACTAAGGATCATAGTCATAGTCGTACTTTATTGATCCGGGGAAAAGTGGTTTTCGTTACAGTTGCACCATAAATAATAAATAGTAATAGAACCATAAATAGTTAAATAGTAATATGTAAATTATACCAGTAAATTATGAAATAAGTCCAGGACCAGCCTATTGGCTCAGGGTGTCTGACCCTCCAAGGGAGGAATTGTAAAGTTTGATGGCCACAGGCAGGAATGACTTCCTATGACGCTCTGTGCTGCATCTCGGTGGAATGAGTCTCTGGCTGAATGTACTCCTGTGCCCACCCAGTACATTATGTAGTGGATGGGAGACATTGACCAAGATGGCATGCATTGTCTTTTCAGACAGCACCGTGAGAGAGTCCAGTTCCATCCCCACAACATCACTGGCCTTACGAATGAGTTTGTTGATTCTGTTGATGTCTGCTACCCTCAGCCTGCTGCCCCAGCACACAACAGTAAACATGATAGCACTGGCCACCGCAGACTCGTAGAACATCCTCAGCATCGTCTGGCAGATGTTAAAGGACCTCAGTCTCCTCAGGAAATAGAGACGACTCTGACCCTTCTTGTAGACAGTGTTCTTTGACCAGTCCAGTTTATTGTCAATTCGTATCCCCAGGTATTGATCCAAAAGGATGCAAATATTGAATCTCCCAATCTTGGCAGAATTAATTGGGCAGTCACAAACCATGTCCATGGATGTTTGAGCAGTATTTTCCAAATTGCACTGCATAGGAGCATAAATTCTGAGATGAAGTGTCTCTTTTGGAACCAAAAAATAAAAACACATTTACTTTTTCAACTTGGTTCATCACATTATGTTCTTTTTCTCTCCAGGAGGATCAGAACCGGCAATAAATGATGTAAGTATAGTTTATTTTGTACCTTGAGGCTGGTATGTGTAAAAAAATATATATTATTTTCTGTAAGAAATAGAATATCTCATTTATTTCTGTTGGTGTAAGACTCCAATTCAATGCTTTCAGCAATTTATAAATTCATTTGAATGCTGGCAGATATACTTAATGTTAAAGAAATTTGCAAATCTGTATGGAAAAAACGGAGATGTTATATGCTTTTTTCTTGCTGTGGTATGTTAGCTACAAATTCCATCAATTAGTGTTTCAAGTCGTTGGTCCTGGAATCCTGAGGAGCAACGAAAGCGGCAGGAATTATGGCAGAAGGAACAAGAACGCTTGTTGCAGGTATAGTATTAGTCACATGGCGTTGAGGTGATTTGTCTGAGTCCACTAACAAATGCTTTGCATGGATACTAGCCCTTCAGCATGGTAGTTATAACAAAGATGCTTCACTCAATTTTGCTTCATTATTGTGAAAAGATTAGAATACAAGAGGATGTGAACCATTGGACATATTGAACCTTTTTCACTTCCTTTTCTTGATGCGATCCAATGCCCCTGATTACTAGGGACTGTACCCAATTCTGCTGGTGTTTCATTGAAGTTCATTAAAGTAAATCTTCAATGATCCAAGAGTTTGGTGACTTTGTGACAGACACGCAGAGTTTCAAACTATTAGGTGTTGCTAATAATATCCCAGCAACCTTTTATTTAATTATTTTCATGAATGTTATATATTGTTGTAATAAATTTTTCTAGTGAATGTGCTGAATTTGAAGGGTGCAGGAAGTTTGCAAGTGCATTCTCTCGCCGGTTCTAGCCACAGACTGCCAAAGTCCCTGACACTTGACATTCCAGAATCCAGCATGTGCCATCTGCTGCTTCAACCTCATGCCAGGATTCCTGTGGTTGAGACCAATGTAGCTTAGTTAGGGAAAAGTTGAGATTTCATCAACTACTGAGAAAATTAATTCTCTGGCCAAGTTTGCCCTATCGCACTCTCCTCATGATGTCCTTTGCAATGACTGGTATGGTGGCTGAATCTATCGTAGAACAGTCCAACCAAAGGAACAGGCCCTTCTGATTCCAATGAACTAAAAGCATATTTCTGAACTAGAACACAGTTAAAATAAATCTCTTCTGCCTGAAAATGATCAACATCATTGTATCATCGGTAGTCTGGGAGTAATTGAAGTGGGTTGCATTGTTTGAGACTGAAGTCCTTGTAAATTAGCTCAGTCCAGCATAAGCAAGACACTGAACCATTATCAGAATCTTAAGTATTTTTAATCTGATGGAATGGACATTTTCTGTATATTTCAGTTTCCATAAGATATTTCAGCAGAATTGGATCATTCGGCCTATCAAATCTGCTCCATCATTCAATCATAGTTAATTTCCCTCTCAACACCATTCTTCTGCCTTCTCCCCATAATCTTTGATGCCCTAACTGATCAAAAACCTATCAACGTCTGCTTTAAATATACCCAGTGACTTGCCTCCACAGACATCTCTGGCAATGAATTCCACAGTTTTCCCACTATCTAGCTAAAGAAATTCCAACTCATCTCTGAGCGAAAGGGATGTCTTTGTATTCTGATGCTGTGCCTGCTGATCCTAGACTTCCCTAGTAGAGGAAACCTCCTCTCCACATCCACTCTTTCTAAGCCTTTCAATATTCAATAGGTTTCAATGAGATCCTCCCTCATTCTTCTGAACTTAAGTGAGTATAGGCCCAGAGCCATCAAAGTCGCCTCGTATGTTAACCTTGTCATTCCTGGGATCATTCTTGTAAACCTGCTTTGGATCCTCTCCTATGCCAGCATATCCATTCTTGGATAAGGAGCACAAAACTGCTCATAATACTTGAAGTGTGCACTAACCAATGGCTTATAAAGTATTAGCATTACATCCTTGCTTTTATATTCTAGTCCTCTTGTATTTGCTTTCCTTATTACCAGCTTCACCTGTAAGTTATCCTTTATGTAATCCTGCATTTGGTTTCCCATGTCCCTTTACCAATTATTTCTGAATTTGCTCCCTGTTTAGTAGATAGTCCACACCTTTATTTCTTATACCAAAATGCATGATCGTACACGTCCCTACACTGTATTCCATCTGCCTCTTCTTTGCCTGTTCTTCTTTGTTTCAGTCCTTTTTTTTTCCATCTTTAAAAGAGATGAAAGTATAGTCCAGTTGGTTATTGAGCGTGGATGGTTTTTATATTAGAAGAATTTCAGGCTCTGCCATTCAAGCCAGGTTACTATCCTTCTGCATTGCAGAGGACGTAACGTGACTCTTCTCACTCTGCTATTCTAATGCCAGCACGTTGTTGCTAGTTATAACATAGATTGCATGACACTTGTGATGGCTTAACTTTGTTTTGTTAGTGTTTGTTATTGTATGGTAGGACGTAGTTTGCAAACAGCCTTTGCCAGACCTAGGCTCAAAACAAGTGCCTGTTTTGAATGGTAGAAGGCATGGTCAATGTTTATGAATGTTTTCTAGGTCATTCATTAACTTCACATCACTGCTGAGTAAGGTCCATTAAAAATTCTAGCACATCAGAAAGCAATGTAAATCTATTTAAAATGTTGCCTGTTACGTAACTTCTTAAATTTAGTAATGCACATCTGTTTTAAACTATTAAAAATTATGCAGTCTCCAAGTTTTAAATGTTTGTTTCTAAACTGACTTGAATAAGAAATTTTAAAATTGCACAGGAATGTGTCCTTGATTACATGCAATAAGCTTGTGATGTCAGTTTGTACCCTGACAACACCTGGCTTCATTAATTGGCACAAAGCTAAACTGTGAAAGCAGAATTGAGCATACAACCATACCATGACCACATTTGTGCATTTGATGCTCCCCTTGGCAAATCATTTTCTCTCACTTGGTTTGATTCAAGTTTTGGCATTGGCAATGAGCTCTTTTGTACCTCCGTACACTTTTCTCCCCCTAATGGTTTTGATCATCTGGAACCACCAGGAACAATATCAGCGTGAGCAAGAAAGGCTACAGGAAGAGTGGGAAAAGGCTCGGAGAGAAGCTGAACAAGAAGGTTCCAAGTACTATGAAGAGGTAATGAGGGATGTGGTGTAACTCTGAATAACATGCTTACAAATGTGGAAAATCCAAAGAGCAGTGCAGTTGTTTCGGAAATGATAGTAGTAATTTTTGAACTTTTTAAGGGTGGACTAGAGGAAATCAAACTTAGTTTTAAAATATTGAAAATACTTAAGCCTCTTGGTATGGGTAATTTCATAATTAACTATAGTCAACATCATTTAAACGTTCATACTATTTTCCTTGTGTTGTTTAATATTGAATGTTCATCACTAAAAGTTGGTTATTGCAAATAGAGTACAACTTTATGATGCCAGTCCAAACACTGTCAAAGGCATTAACATTAAAAAGATTTATTTTACAACTACTAGATTATAAATTTAATAGGTGTTACTAATTGCTAATGGAACCATTTCCCAAACCATTTATCCTTTCTGCTTGACATTGTTGATTTATTAAAGATTCAAAATACATTTGTTATCAAAGTATGTATGTAATGTAGAACCCTGAGAATCACCTTCCCCATAAACAGCCATGAAACAAAGAAAACTAAAGAAAATCAGTAGGTTACATGAAGATTGAAGGTCCAAGTATTTCAAAATCTGAAGTTCGTAATGCAATAAATACGATGATGAAAGGAAAGGCAGCAGGTCCTGATGAATTAGTTATAGAACAAATTATCGCCCTTGAAGATTATGGAATTGGAAAAACTTTACTGATTTAATCAATGACATTTATGATACTGGAATAATACCAGAAGAGATGAAAAAAATCAGTATTTATCACTCTTCCTAAGAAACCTGGAGCGATAGAATGTGAATTATATAGGACCATAAGTTTACTTTGACATTTCACCAAGATATTTATAAGAGTTTTGATGACAAGAACTAAATGTAAGATACAAACTGAAATGGGTAAAGAACAATGTGGTTTTGTGAAAGACAAAGGTACAAGAAACGCAATATTGATGTTAAGGATACTATCAGAACGAGCTATTCAAGTGTAAAAAGATTTGTTTGTTTTATTGACTACACAAAAGCATTTGTAAAGTGAAGCACAATAAGTTATTTGAAATATTACAGAAAATTCTAGATCTAGGTTCGAAAGACCTCCGCCTAATCAGAAATCTGTACTGGGGACAAACTGCCGCTGTAAGAATAGATGGAGAAGTGAGTCAGTTTATGAAAATCAAGAGAGATGTTAGACAAGGGTGTGTTTTCTCCCCTGATTTATTTAATGTGTACGGTGAAACAAATATTTCAAAAAATAAGAGACATCTCGGAATCAAAGTTGGCGGTGAAAATATCAATAATTTCAGATATGCAGATGACGTATTAATTGCAAGTACGGAGGAAGAACTACAAAACTTATATAATTGATGAAGAAAGTGCAAAAATGGGTCTATCTATTAATTGCAAAAAGACAGAATGTATGGTGATATCCAAAAAGAAGGAGAATCCTATCTGCAGGCTGAGAATAAATGGGGAAGACATAAAACAAGTAAAGAACTTTTGCTACTTAGGAAGCTGGGTGACATCAGATGGTAGGTGTGGCTTGGACATCAAAAGAAGAATAGGGATGGCAAAAGACACCTTTACGAGAATGAAGAGTATACTGACCAATACTAAACTAGGCATGACAACCCGCCTCAGAGTACTGAAATGTTACGTTTATCCAGTTATGTTATATGGCTCAGAATGTTGAACAATATCTAGTAACATGAGGAAACGAATTGTAGCCGCAGAGATGTGGTTTTTGAGGAGGATGCGAAGAATATCATGGATGAAACGAATATCTAACGAGGACGTCATGAACAGAGCAAACACAAAGAGAGAAATGTATGAGATCATGAAAAGGCAACATAACTTCATTGGACATGTGATTAGGAAAGAGGAGTTAAAATGCACGTTAATTATGGGAAAGATTGAAGGGAAGAAAGCAAGACAAAGAGAAATGATGATGGAGACAGCAGCCGGAGAACTAGAAATGAACACCAATGAATTGATCCACTTGACCCGAAACACTAGTATGTGGGCCACAGCAGTCAAAACTCAAACAGGGCATGGCATCTGATGATGATGATGACATGGAGATAGAGAATATTGTCTTTGTCGTTAGATGCCAACTAAAAGTTGACTTATAAAACTACTCTGACTTTTGAAATGTTTTATTCTCTTGCCCTTCATGTACAAATAAATGTTGCTGTCAATCATGGATGTCAGCCAGTTAGAACAGCGAGAAGAGTTAAAAAAGAGACAGCTTTATAGAGCGGGTGTTGGAGGAGCGGGCCACAGAGTAGAGGGAGACTGAGTAGGAGGGCTTAGGCGAGGTAGGTTCCCTGTGTAGAATACAGGCAGGAAGTATGTGTGTTAGGCCGGTGTTCTGTGCTGGGTGTCAGATGTGGGAAGTCCTGGATATTCCCAGCCTCTTGGATGACCACATTTGTGCCAGGTGCATTGAGCTATAGCTCCTTAGGGATCGGGTTAGGAAACTGGAGATGCAGCTCGATGACCTTGGTCTGGTCAGGTAGAGTGAGCAGGTGATAGATAGGAGCTATAGGCAAGTAGTCACACCGGGGCCTTGGGAGACAGATAAGTGGGTATCAGTCAGGAGAGGGAAGGGCAATAGTCAGATACTAGAGAGTTGCCCTGTGGCTGTCCGCGTTAACAATAAATACTCCTGTTTGGGTACTGTTGGTGGGGGGGAACAGTCTACCTGGGGGAAGCAACAGTGGCCGTGCCTCTGGTACAGAGTCTGGCCCTGTGGCTCAGAAGGGTAGGGAATGGAAGAGGATGGCAGCAGTGATGGGGAACTCAATAGTTAGGGGGTTAGGCAGGCGATTCTGTGGACGCAGGAAAGAAACATGGATAGTAGTTTGCCTCCCAGGTGCCAGGGTCCGGGATGTTTCTAATCGCGATATCACAATATCCCGAAGTGGGAAGGAGAACAGCCAGAGCTTGTGGTACATATTGGTACCAACGACATGGGTAGGAAAAGGGAGGAGGTCCTGAAAGCAGACTACAGGGAGTTAAGAAGGAAGTTGAGAAGCAGGACCTCAAAGGTAGTAATTTCGGGATTACCGCCTGTGCCACGCGACAGTGAGTATAGGAATAGAATGAGATGAAGGATAAATGCTTGGCTGAGGGATTGGAGCAGGGGTCAGGGATTCCGACTTCTGGATCATTGGGACCTCTTTTGGGGCAGGTGTGACCTTTACAAAAAGGACAGATTGCACTTGAATCCGAGGGGGATGGATATCCTGGTGGGGAGGTTTGCTACAGCTTTTGGAGAGAGTTTAAACTGGGGGATGGGAATCAAACTGAAGAGACGGAGGAAGGGACGGTTGGCTCACAAATAGCTGGGAGATGGTGCGAGAGGGAGGATAGGCAGGTGATAGAGGGGACAAGCTCAGATCGATGGTTTGGGATGTGTCTATTTTAATGCAAGGAGTATTATGAACAAAAGAAGATGAGCTTAATGCGTGGATCAGTACAGAGCTATGATGTGGTGGCCATTGCAGAGACTTGGATGGCTCGGGCAGGAATGGTTAATTCGAGTGCCAGGCTTTAGATGTTTCGGAAAGGACAGGGAGGGAGGTGAAAGAGGTGGGGGCATGGAGCTGTTGATCAGAGAGAGTGTCAGGGCTGCAGAAATGGAAGAAGTCATGGAGGGATAGTTTACGGAGTCTGTGTGGGTGGAAGTTAGGAACAGGAAGGGGTTGATAACTCTACTAGGTGTTTTTTTTTTAATAAACCACCCAACAGTAACAGGGACATCAAGAGGCAGATAGGGAGACAGATTATGGAAAGGTGTAGTAATAACAGGGTTGTTGTGGTGGGAGATTTTAATTTCCCAAGTATTGATTGTTATCTCTCTGGAGCAAGGGGATTAGATGGCGTGGGGTTTGTTAGGTGTGTTCAGGAAGGTTTCTTGACACAATATGTAGATAACCCTACAAGAGGAGAGGCTGTACTTGATCTGGTATTGGGAAATGACCGTGGTCAGGTGTCAGATATCTCAGTGGGAGAGTATTTTGGAGATAATGATCACAATTCTATCTCCTTTACCATTGGAGAGGGACAGGAACAGACTTGTCAGGAAAGTGTTTAATTGGAATGAGGGGAAATATGAGGCTATCAGGCAGGAACTTGGAAGCATAAATTGGGAACAGATGTTCTCAGGGAAATGTATGGCAGATATGTGGCAAATATTCAGGGGATACTTGCGTGACGTTCTGCCTAGGTATGTTCCAATGAGACAGGGAAAGGATGGTAGGGTACAGGAGCCGTGGTGTACAAAGGCTGTTGTAAATCTTAGTCAAGAAAAGAAAAGCTTACAAAAGGCTCAAACAGCTAGGTAATGATAGAGATCTAGAAGATTACAAGGCTAGCAGGAAGAAGTTTAAGAATGAAATTAAGAGTCCATAAGGGGCCATAAGAAGGCCTTGGCGGACAGGATTAAGGAAAACCCCAAGGCATTCTACAAGTATGTGAAGAGCAAGAGGATAAGACGTGTGAGAATAGGACCAAGCAAATGTGACGATGGAAAACTGTATATGGAACCAGAGGAGATAGCAGAGGTACTTAATGAATGTTTTGCTTCAGTATTCACTACAGAAAAGGATCTTGGCGATTGTAGGGATGACTTACAGCGGACTGAAAAGTTTGAGCATATAGATATTAAGAAAGAGGATGTGCTGATGCTTTTGGAAAGCATCAAGTTGGATAAGTCATCGGGACCAGACGAGGCTACTGTGGGAGGCGAGGGAGGAGATTGCTGAGCCTCTGACGATTATCTTTGCATCATCAATGGGGACGGGACAGGTCCTGGTGGATTGGAGGGTTGCAGATGTTGTTCCATTATTCAAGAAAGGGAGTAGAGATAGCCCAGGAAATTATAGACTAGTGAGTCTTACTTCAGTGGTTGGTAAGTTGATGGAGAAGATCCTGAGAGGCAGGATTTATGAACATTTGGAGGGGCATAATATGATTAGGAATAGCCAGCATGGCTTTGTCAAAGCAGGTCGTGCCTTACGAGCCTGATTGAATTTTTTTGAGGGTGTGACTAAACATATTGAAGGTAGAGCAGTAGATGTAGTGTATATGGATTTCAGCAAGGTACTTGATAAGGTACCCCATGCAAGGATTATTGAGAAAGTAAGGAGGCTTGGGATCCAAGCGGACATTGCATTGTGGATCCAGAACTGGCTTGCCCACAGAAGGCAGAGTGGTTGTAGATGGGTCATATTCTGCATAGAGGTCGATGACCAGTGGTGTGCCTCAGGGATCTGTTTTGGGACCCCTACTCTTCATGATTTTTGTAAATGACCTGGACGAAGAAGTGGAGGGATGGGTTAGTAAATTTGCTGATGACACAAAGGTTGGAGTGTTGTGGATAGTGTGGAGGGCTGTCAGAGGTTACAGCGGGACATCGATAGGATGCAAAACTGGGCTGAGAAGTGGCAAATGGAGTTCAACCCAGATGTGTGTAAGGTGGTTCATTCTGATACATCAAATATAATGACAGAATGTAGTATTAATAGTAAGACTCTAGACAGTGTGGAGGATGAGTGGGATCTTGGGGTCCAAGCCCATAGGACACTCAAGGCTGTTACGCAGCTTGACTGTGTGGTTAAGAAGGCATACGGTGCATTGGCCTTCATCAATCGTGGGATTGAGTTTAGGAGCAGAGAGGTAATGTTGCAGCTACATAGGACCCTGGTCAGGCACCACTTGGCTTTCCATGTTTCTATGTTAAAAGCAATACTGCATGCAAAATACTGTTCTTTGTAAGAAATGCATAATTTGTGCCAAAATTGGGTAAATTTTTCATTCTTTCTTCTAACTTCCCAACTCAAAGTAGAAATAGTATATTTATCTCAACACTGGAAATTCTTCGGATGCTGGAAATTTTGTGCATTGTACACACAAGTGCTGAAGTAACTCAGCAGGTTGGGCAACATCTATGGAAGGCAATAAGCTGTCCATGTTTTGGGTCAAGATCCTTCATCAGGACTAGAAATGAAGGGCGAGAGGCTAGAATAAGAATGTGAGGAAAGGGGAAGGCAGTAATGTTGGCAGCTGATAGGTGAAAGCAGGTGAAGGGGAAGATGGGTGGGAGGGGTAGGACGGGGGAGATGAAGTAACAGGATGGGAGGTGATAGGTGGAAGAGGTAAAGGGCTGAAGAAGGAGAGGCTGATATGAGAGGACAGTGAACCATGGAAGAAAGGGAAGGGGGGTGTCACAAGAGGGAAGTGGGGGTGGGTAAGGAAAAAAAAAGGGGTGAGAAGGGATCCAGAATGGGGAATGGAAACAGAAAAGGGTGTGAAATTACTTGGATTTAGAGGAAATTTATATTCCATTTATGTAATCTGGTTCCTGTCTTAATGAGTTCAATTCTGTAAAATGTATTTGCACTTAAGCTTATTTTATCACTGGGAGTGACAGACCAAGGAATTGATTGTAGACTTCAGGAGAGGGAAACCAGAGGTCCATGAGCCAGTGCTCATTGTAGGACCAGAAGTGGAGTGGGCCAGTGACTTTAAATTCCTGGGTGTTACAATCTCAGAAGACCTGTCCTGGATGTGTCACATAAATGTATTTGTAAAGAAAAAGTGACAGCCCCTCTGCTTCCTTAGGAGTCTGCGGAGATTTGGCATTATGTCTAAAACTTTGACAAACTTCTACAGATGTGTAGTGGAGAGTATATTGACTGGCTGCATCACGGCTTGGTATGGGAATTCCAATGCTTTTGAATAGAAAATCCTACAAAGGTAGTGGATTCAGCCCACTGCATCATGGGTAAAACCCTCCCAACCACCGAGCACATCGACATGAGACGCTGTGGTAGGAAAGCAGCATCCATCATCCGAGATCCCCACCACCCAGTCCTTGCTTTTTTCTCACTGCTACCATCAGGCAGAAGGTACAAGAGCCTCAAGACTTGCACCACCAGGGTCGAGAAGAGCTACTTTCCCTGAACCATCAAGCTCTTGAACTACACTTATCAATTGAGATGTTTCCATAAGCAATGACCTCACTTTGAGAACTCTTTTCATGCTCTCATTATTGCTATTTATTTATATTTGCAGTTTGTTTTCTATGCTCTACCTGATTGTTCTTTCATTGATCCTTTTATAGTTGCTATTCAATTGCTTTTCTAAGTCTGTCCCTAGGCAGAAAGAATCTCAGGGTTGTATGTGGAGATATATATGTACTGTAATAATAAAATTTACTTTGAACCCTGATCTTGATTGATTCAGTACAAGTCAATATTTTTTGAGTACAATTAGTATGATAAATGAGAACACTAAAATCTGGATTCAATGATTATGGGCACGTTTTGATGTGACCATAATCTTGAAAGCAGGAATACTGATACCCTTTGAGATTGTACACAGGGATTTAGTTCTATTCAAAACCAGGCAATCTGTTCAAGTTTAGCAGTTAGCAAAGGGTGGACAGTTGAAGTTTTTAATGATCCTATTTTAGTTTCATTCTGTTTGAGTGAACATGATTTTCTTTGTAATGAAGAAAACATGCTTGGCGCTTCTGACGGCTCTTTGGATTAGCTGCCTTTTTTTATGGGGTGCAAATTACCTGTATGAGATGTGTTAGTTGATGGTTTTTATTATGAACTTTCTTTTTGTTTTGCTTCTAAGATACCTGTGTTCACAAGCCAACTGCTGACTTGTAGCCTAAATGAAAGTCCCAGTGTCTCCAGGGGATTTGAGATCTGTGTTTAGTTGGAGACTTAGAAAACACAGGTTTTCCAAACTCGAAGCGTTAGGGAGTCTGGCTGGTCCTGAATGAATTCAGATGTCATTATGAGAGCTGGACAGTTTGGTTGAATGAGATAAATAATGATTGTTTTGAATCAAGAGCAATCTTGATGGCTGCGGTTGACAACACCTATTCCATTTCTGTGCCTGCGCTGATTGTTGTTTGTCCGGGTTCCCCCTCTGTGACACTCATCTCATTACGTGGGGTAGTTTGGTGATTAGGCCTCAGGATGGACCTATCCCCACCTCACACACCATGATCGACCTCGTTCCTGTTGTTCTCCTTATCAGAATCAGATTTATTATCACTCACATATTCTGAAATTTGTGGTAGTAGTACAGTGCTAGACATAAAAATTACTATAAGTTATGATAAAAATAAATAGTAAAAAAGAGGAATACTGAGGTTGTGTTCATGGATTGTTCAGAAATTTGATGGTGGACAGAAAGAAACAGTTCTTCAAATGTTGAGGCTACATTTTCAGGCTCCTATACAACCTCCTTAATGGTCGTAATGGGAAGAGAGTATGTTGTCCCGGATGGTGAGAGTCCTTGATGAATGCTTCCTGCTTTGAGGCATCAATAGCAGACATGCTCTTGATGGATGAATCGGTTTATCTTAGAGCTGTTCCCCAACATATCTCCAGAAAGGACAACTTGAGAATGTCACCCCACGTGGAAGGAAAGTGGAAGAATCTGCTTTCCTGAGCCATAGTGATGTAGCAGGGGAAAGGGCCCTTCAGCCCATTAAGTCTGTGCTGACCTGCTTCCATTAATCCCACCTTAATCCAATCTGCATTTTCCCAGAGTCTCTAACTCTTATCCTCCTCCTACACTTGTGGTAGTTAATAGTTGCCAGTTAACCATTAAGTCTACGTGCCTTTGGGATGTGTCAGGAAACTGGAACAGCTGGAGGAGAATGGGCAAACTCCACACAGACAGTACCCGAGGTCAGGATTGAACTCCGATATCCAGCACTGTGAGGCAGGGGCTCTTCTAGATGTGTCACTTTGTGAACTTCACAATTCTAGTACTTGCGGTGCAAAGTAGGCCAGTGGATTTCTGCCCTTTCCTCATCTGCCCATTGCTGAAAAGTCAGTTCATTTTGACTTGATCTTTCTGCCATCAGCACGCTGCTGCGGCTCACACAAAATACCGGAACAACTCAGCAGGTCAGGCAGCATCTATGAAGGGAAATGAACAGTCAACATTTTGAGCTGAGACCCTTCATGGGGACTGGAAAGGAGGGAGACAGAATAAAAGGGTTGAGTGGGGAGGGGTGGAGGAGCGTGATTTGGTGGATGATAGGTGGGTCCGGGTATGGTGTGGAGGGTGGGGGTGGGGGAGAAAGGAATGATGTGAGAAACTGGGAGGTGATAGGTGGAAGAGGTGAAGCTCTGAAGAAATCCAGTAGGAGAGGACAGTCAGCCATGGAGTGAAGGGAAAGTGATAGGGAACCCAAGGAGGAAGGTGTGGGTGATGGGCAGGTCTCTTGAGAACAGGGGACTGGAAGAAGAAACGGGTAACAAAGGTGGGACATTGTTACTGGAAGTTACTGTTGATGCCATCAGCTGGAGATTGTTCACTTTGTTTCACACTATTCAGTCGGCCTGATTACTTCTCCCTTTCAGCCTTCTCAGTGCAAAAATTTGAGTAAACTCTGACCATGGTTTCTCACTCTCAGTACCCTAAATATGATTCTAATCTTAACAGGAGCGCAAGATACTGCAAGAAACAAACACCCCAAGGCCAGCTTTCGGTGCCACGGATGGGCCCAGTGAATCCAATTACAGATTGACCCCCCGAAATTGGAAGACATCTTGGGATGATCAGGGCACTGAAAACGAGCTGAGCGATGAAGATGATGGACGCCAAAGTGAAGATGATGATGAGGCAAGGAATAAGGAAGAAATTCGGCTACAGGAAGAACAGGCACAGCGGGAAGTGGCAGCTCGCCTTGCACAAGAAAGAAAACTGCAGGAAATGAGGGAATGGGAGCGCCAGGAGCAACAACGACTGGAGCTGGAGAGGCAGAAAGAAGAGCTAAGACAGAGGCAACAGGCAGAGGAGCGAGCCCGTCTGGCAGAGGCAGAAAGAGCTAAAGAATTTCAATCCCGGTGGTAAGTTTCTGAAGCTGTATTCAGTTTACTGAGTTATTTGATATATCTCCCTTTCCAACTGTTGAGCACAAGCAACATTGGGAAGTTATTTTGCATTAAGATTAGTAAATGTGGCAGAAAAGTTTTCCAAATTATTATATGTGAATGAATTTAAAGATAAAGATCTAATTTCCCTGCAGTCTTCTGCCTCTATAGTTCATGTATGGTTGATCCTATGTTTAAATCCATATAATGTGTGCAAAAGGATATTGCTTCTGATTTAAGGTGTGATATATTGAAACCTCATTGTGCTAGACCATTGATTTCAGCAGTATTTTATGGTCTCATCCAAATTTCTGCTGCATCAATGAAAGACTGGGGTGCTCCTGAGGAAAGAAATTGGACTCTGCAGAAGGAATGGATGGTAGAAGCATCTGTACCTACTAGTTTTATATGTAAGCAAAGTTGTTCATCAGCTGGGGCGGCATGGCTGTGTAGTGTTTAGCACATCACTGTTAGAGCACCAGGGTCCTGGGTTCAGTGCCTGCCACTGTCTGTAAAGAGTTTGTATGTTCTCCACGTGACGATGTGGGTTTCCTCCAGGCTCTCCCGTTTCCTCCCGCAATCCAAACACAATACTGCCTGGTAGATTAATAGGTTATTGCAAATTGTCCCGTGATTAGGCTAGGTTTAAAATGGGGGATTGCTGGGTAGTGCAGCTCGAAGGGCCAGAAGGGCCTATCCTGTGCTGTATCTAGGGTTGCCAACTGTCCCGTATTAGCCGGGACATCCCGTACATTGGGCTAAATTGGTTTGTCCCATACGGGACCGCCCTTGTCCCGTATTTCCCCCGCTAAGGTAGAGCGTTCCTATGTAACCTTTCGTGCCGAAATGGCGTAAAGCAAAGCGGCAATTACCATTGATTTATATGGGAAAAGTTTTTGAGTGTTCCCAGACCCAAAAAACAACCTACCAAATCATACCAAATAACACATAAAACCTAAAATAACACTGACATATAGTAAAAGCTGGAATGATATGATAAATACACAGCCTATATAAAGTAGAAAAAAATGTACGTACAGTGTAGTTGGGAAGATTAAGCCAAAACCGATTTGTAGAAAATAAATCGGCACGTACACACATGCACACACAGGTGCCCGCGCAAGGCTTCATGGTCATGGTAGTCTTTCTCGGGGTAAACACAAGTGTCCTGTATTTGACTGCTACTTTTGTCCCTTATTTCGGAGTGAGAAAGTTGGCAACTCTAGCTGTATCACAATAAATAAAAATATTGTGTCAGCATTTTGAAGATGGTTGTATTGTAAATTAAGATTATCTGTAATCTGCTTGTAAAAGATGAATTGTATTGTTTCATTTATTTCTAATAACTGGCCTCCAATGCCATTTTGATTTTTTTAGGTCTAAGTCAAAGTCAACTTCAGAGCTCGATGAAGTTGTACCTGTGCAAAAGCATGGTGAGTTTCTCCGATTTAGTGTTTAATTTAAGAGTTAAAGACAGATTTGAATGTCTTTTTATGCAGTTTCCTAACAAGTAAAGGCAGATTTGAATATCTTTTTATGCAGTTCCCTAACAGGAGCAAAGGAGAATTTGAATATCTTTTTATGCAGTTCCCTAACAAGTTACTTGAGTGGAGGATATTTTAATTCAATGTATTGAATAGTATTTGATGCATGTTCAGTAACATGCCCCAGGAGAAAAGATGGCAGTACCTCTGTGGAATTGTTGCAGTCTCTAAATAGATTTGCATGCAAGAACTCTTCAAAAATTTATAGTTATTTTGTATTACAATGTACTGCTGTCACAAAACAACAAATTCCTCAACATATGCTAGTGACATTCATTTTGATTGTGAAAACTTTGTAAAGAGTTAATTAAAATGCATCTTAAAGTTGATGTATTCATGGACTGGCTGAGCTGAAAGGCTTCCTTACGGTATTGCTGTATAATTCTATTCTAATTGGAGAATGCTAAGTTGTGATCTTTAACAGTCCTGAGCTGTTTGGGAACTAGTGTGCTTGGATAGCAAAGTCAAAGAGAATATATTATCAAAGTACGTATATGTCACGATGAACTACCTTGAGGTTCATTTTCTTGTGGCCTTTCACAGGAAAATAAAGAAATACAACAGAATTTATGAAAAACTATACATAAACAGATTGCCAAGCAACTAATGTGCAGAAGAAGACAAATTGTGCAAATTGAAAACAATAATTAATACTGAGACCATGAATTTGTAGATTCCTTGAAAGAGAGTCTGCCGGTTGTGGAACCATTTCAGAGGCTCGCTTTCAAGGACTCCTAAAAATTCATTCAATTGCAGTAGAATTATATACCCAAGAACAGATAAGAACTTGGTGGGGGGGGGGTGCACTTAAAGTGAGGTTTAAGTGCATCTGTGCAAAATGTTCAAGCGTTTTTAAAAAATATTTTTGACTCTGACTTTCTTTCTGAACATGCTCTGAACTTAATCCATGCCTGCAAGCTAATGCCCAGCTGTGTGCATATTTTGACGTGCATATAGGTGTAAGTGCGGGATCACTGGGTGGTGTAGCCCAGTGGCTGTTGGAAGAGGAAAAACTACGCAGGGGTAGTGCCAAATCACAGGATGCATTGCGAGTTGAGTTGGAAGTTCAGAGGATGCAAATCCTTAACCAGATGAAATCTGCTGACCCAGAGAGAGGTGGGACAGTGGCTCAGAGCAGCAGCCAGCCTTCAACTTAATTTTTCAATTGAATCCAGTGATCAGACGGATTAGTTAAATTTCCCCTGCATTTTTAATAACAGCTTAAATCGGAAACTGATTTTTTCCTCTCTTTGTAAAATATATGCGATGCTTTAATTCCCCAAAATGAACCATTTTCTTTAAAGTATGTTTTCTGTTCCTCTGCTGTGTGTAACGTCTGTTGAATGATCTGTTGTGACACTATTCTGATTTTTGATTCATTTACATTATTAAATTTACCCTTCAAAAACTGTACACTGGTTGTCCAGTTCTATTAACCACATCAATCATGTATTTGCTTTCACATAATAATTCTGCCAGTGCAACAGACAGGCTGTTCCAAATTGGTTTTGCATTTTGAGTGATAATTATGTTCGATGTTGATTTGCAAATTAAATATATCATCCAGAAATGATTGCAAGCAATGATCACCTGATGCTATGATAATTATGTTAAAATTTTTTCTTTAATTATTTCACACAATGAATTAAATCAATGCTGTAAAAAGCTTGTTTATAATAAATGGCTTGCAAATACAGTGCAATAATTTCAAATGAAGGATCACATCTTAATAATGCTGGACTAATCCAAGCTTTTTTTCTGATGAGGCATGAGGGCAGCTAACAATTATTTGCGGTTGATTGGCAGGTGACTTGAAGAGTAGAGTCCCGGACAACGCGTGGATTAAGAGCGACGCACAGCCCAAGACCTTGCAACAGAAAGAGCAGCCACTGTCGCAGGCTGAGCTCGAGCGACAGAAAATCCTGCAGGAGATGCGCAGGAAGACCCAGCTGTTGAACGACAATAGCTGGATCAGGCAGCGTAGTTCCAGTGTTGCGAATAAGAATCCGGCCAGTAACTACGGATCCCTGAGGAGGTATGAGCCATATTAAAGCAGAAATGACAATGACACAGCGTGCAAACTGAGTTTTCAGGGATCTTGAAGCAAAAATTCACCACCTCTCTGAAAATTTGCACTGCTGTATCACATGTTCGTCAACTTCAATGGAACAATGTTGGACCTGGCATAAAATGTGCATTAGTAGCTATGTCATGCATTTAATACATAATTTCTATCCCATTACATCTGCACAGACTTTCATATATATAAATGCTGACTTCCTATTCTATAATTTATTGCTCTACCTGCCAGCTGTGAATTTGAATAGAAATAAGAATTAAGCATTTCGACACCAATCACATCATTGCTTTCCACACACCAAACCTAGTAGTAGCCTTTGTTTTGTGTCTAACTGAATTGGGAATGGACTCTTTATATTCTCCCTCAGTAATTACTTAAATGCATTTTGTTTTGACAAAAACGCACAACCTCACAAAGACATTAAGTTATTCAACTGGCTCTGAGGACTGCACTTCTTAGTCCAATTATCACCCACACTCTAGTACTGACACTGCATCGGTGAAGCAAAGAGACTGAACGGATTAGAACTGGATTCAGTTTTGTATCTTTCTGTTTGTCCCCCTACCTCTCACACATGCAGGACCTGACTTCCACTGAACAGGACAATGAAGTTATGCGGTCGCAAATCTACTAGCTGAATCACACTGCCAAGCAGAATAAGTGGGTTTAATCAACAGTTTAGTTAAAAATGCACCCAAATGATTTCACTAAAATTTGTAATTTTCAGGCAGTCACTACAAAAATATTCTACCCATGTTTCTTTTTTGTTTTTATCTTTGGATCAAAATGCAGATTCCCTATAAACCAGTATTCAGTTACAATTCAAATACATCTCTTGAGACCTCTGAATAAAAAGCTGTTTCCCTGATACATTACTATAAAGTAGCTGTGTTAAAGTTCTCTTCAGTAAGCAGTCAGTCTGAGGATTAAGCTATAAACTATTAGGCAATATTTTTTAAAAATTGTGAGTAAAGGAACAGTTCTGAATGGCAATACTAATTGTTCTTGGAATGGAAGCAGCAAAGATGATTTCCTTGAAGTGGATTTTGACACAAGTCCTTGAAACATGAACATTAATGTCTTTAATGGTGGTTGTACTAAAAAAAAAGCAACTGTTGATTAAAACCATGTTTATTCTGCATGGCACTGTGGTTCAGCTGGTAGAGCTCCATTGACCTGTGTTCAGTGGTGACATCCAATGCTGTTGAAGTGAAATTGGCAGGTTCTCCCTGGTAACCCTGCAGATTCATCTCACACATTCCAAAGACATGCCAGTTGATAGGTTAATTGGTGTGAATTATTCCTTGTGTAGTGAATAGTAGAATCTGTGAGTGGAGTTGATGGAAATATGCGGCGCATAAAAAGGGATTAATTTATAAATTTGTGTAAATTGGTGCTTAATGGTCAGCATAGGCGTAGTCTGTTGAAAGGCCTCTTTCCATGTTATATGATTCTAATTACAGATTCCATACAGTACCATCTAGAAAATAGCCCCATTCACTCACTTGGGCCAACTCTTAAGCGCAAAATCAAATTGAGAAAATAGCTGGGGTTCCTGTCATTTATTTGGGACACTCTTGCCACTTACTTGGGACAGGAGACTATTGCCAAAAATTTGCTAACTAGCGTCAGTCATATGCACGTCATGTGGCCAATAGAAACTACACCGTGCTTAGAGCAGACAGTTCATAAGTAGCACCAGTTGCATGTTTGTGTTTTAATAAAAAAAAATCAGGAATTTTTGTCACTGATTGTTGGCAAGTCATGAGCAGTGAGACAATTCAGAACTTATGCTCACTGTGGCTTCAAGCATTCAGGCTGGGAGTGAAAAAGAAACAATTTCACTACAAGATAGGAACTACAAAGAATTAGAAGGTATCCACAATCATCTTGAAAGACGCAAATAAAATGAAGATTTGGAGAATGTGGTCATTGAAAGCACTGTTTAAACGCGGTTCACTCTGTATTAGGTTTCCGCATTGATTTTGTCCATTTACAATCAATTAAAAGAACACATCTGTGCACACTGAATGAATTTGTTCAGCGATAAAACTTGGGAACTAATGAAGTTTTATAGTACTGTAGTAGTTGTCATAATGTTCTAATTTGCTTTGTATTTCATTTGAATGCATAATTCGGTACTCAGTTAAATGGTAGTTATACATTTTTAGCTATTTTCATGAAACTTCAGTTAAGTAGGTTAGCCACTTAATTGGGCCAAAATGTACTGGTCCTAATGTGCCCCAATTAACTGGAATCCACTGTGTACAGAAGGTATATGTATCTACTGTATGTGTAGCCTGAAACAAAGGGCCAACTATTTTCAGAGGAATTTGCTTGGTTAAAATCATCTAAGTGTTTACTGCAGAAATACAGCTGCCAAACAGATGTGTGCAGTATAACTAGTTCCAGAGATTGTTTGTGATTGTACAGAATGACTAACCCATTGATCTAGTTCCAAAACCTTTGACCTGCGTCAGAGCCATAACCAAGAGCAGTGGCAGCAATAAATGATTAACAAATTAAGCATGTCAATTCTACACACGGTTTTTGTATTACAAGTCTGACAGCAACAATCTTGGATGAACCCAGTTCCCGCAGTTGTGCCTTCTGAGATACAAAGCTCTGCGCTGTCTCAGGGCAGGATGCTTTCCTGCTTTGTTTGCAGATTTGTGTTTGGATATGTGGGTGAAAGTGGTTTGATTAGACAGGTACCCTTTGCATATGTTTTCCTGCATAATTTTTTTAAAAACAATTAAAGCAACAAGCAGCAGATCAAATATTAAAGGAAAAACATCTCTTTTCCACTATTTTCTTGTGGAGACAAATGGCATAGTTAATAGTATATTTAAAAAGCATCTTAACTATCCATCCGTATTAACTTTTCCATCTGGTGTTGTAGATAATGAAAATGAGGACTTGGTAGGAAGAATGTGCCTTGAAAGAGGAGGAGAACCAAATTAGCACAAGGTTTCTGAACCAAATATTGGTCATTTGGCATTGTCCAAAGCACCTAAATGTGGCATTTTGTTACTTTGCCAAAACTTATCTGGGGTGGTAGAGCCTGGTATAATTCTAGCACACACGAAGTATGTCACTACAAAGTGAAGGAGAGGAACTGAAGGAATTGTATTACCGTTTTTGTTTCAGAGGTGAATCTTTGGATAATTTGGATACCCCAAGGACAAAAACCTGGGGACCATATTCTGAGCTGGTGAGTTCCTCAGCAAAGGAGTTGAGCTACCACCCAGTCTCCACTTCAAACCGACCCCTCGTGCGTCCTCAATCTGCAACACTGCCACCTCCATCCAGTGGATCAGTGAGAACAGCATCATGGGCGAAAAGTTCTTCTGTTGCCCCAAGTACTCAGTCGCAGACAACTCAGGGTGGCAGGTATGACATCAAACTTCATCACTTAGATGCAAACATTCTGCAGTGAACTGCACCCATACATGATTTGTACTTCATATTCTGTGTAAATGGAAGTTCTACTTAAGGGAAAATGCTCCTATACAATACTCCGCTGAATTTTATCGCTTGTTTTCTTTTAAATACATAGTTCTGTTAAAGATTTTCTCCCAGTCACTTCTGACCATAAGTTCTAAGTGCACCTAGCTGTTAGCTTAATATTCAAACTATGATGCAAATAAGAGTAATATATCGTATTCAGCATTCTTGTACGATATTTCACTAAATTTTATTGCTTGTTTTCTTTTAAATATACACAGTTCTGTTAAGTATTTTCTTCCAAATACTTCTGACCATGAGTATATGTACCTACCTGTTATCTTTATATTCAAACTCCGATGCAATTAGGAATAATGTACTCTATTCAGCATTCACACAATTGAAGCAAAATTTGCACTTGGTACCTTGCCAAAAATATCTATTTTCCATGAAGTCTTTGGCAGAGAAGGGGACAGAGATGTAAAGTAATTGGTGAAGGATTAGGGGGTTGTTGGTGGTGCTGGAGTGGAAGCTGAAAGTGCAGGTGGACAAATGCATTAATCCTAAAAATGAAACTGGTTGTGCACTTGAAGGCCACTCTGAGAGAATTATGAAGACTGTTTACCTAAAATAACATTTTGTTTTCGGCTGGCATAAATTCAGAAATTGAAATATTTTCTAGTCAACCTGATTTGTACACAGCCTGAAGTACAGTTAGAGATGAATGGGATGTGGTTCTTGGGGCAGTAGTCACAGAAGAGATTGGCCATTCAGGACAAAGGTTTCACTGACGAGAAGGGGCCTGCATTCCCCACCCATGCTCCTTATCTCTCTGATCCGTTTATCTTCTCTGGAATTGGAAGGCACTCTTCGTTAGCCCAAACTATTCCAGTGCCATACAACAAGGCCATGAGCAGTGGCACTGCCACAAACAATGTGACCAGATGATGTTAGGTGGGTCAGAATGGGTCCCCCCTATGAATTCCTCTGGGAAAGTTTGACAGGCAGCAAAGCTCCACCTCCAGCTTAGTCTTTGGTGTTTGTCTCTGACATTGAGAAATAATTTAAAACATGGATAAAAAAAAAATCAAGTAAAGCACTTAAAATACTTTTCCAAATAAATTAAAACATAAATATTATAGAAATGGAGAATACTTTCTCCTTGTCTAAAGTCCCCACCGTTCTAGAATAGTTGTAGATTCCTATAACATAGTTAAGTGGCCCATTCGGTTCACAGTGTCCATGCCTGTCAGTAGTTATCCATCCATAGTAATCTCATCTGCTAGCACTTGATCCAGAGCACTTTATATCTAGGTGATTCGGGTACAAATTAATGGGCCCAACATTTCTTCCATTGGCCTAACCCAGCTCAGAATTGTAACAGCAACTTCCCCAAACCAACTGCTGTGGAGTCTTACTGAACTCATTGTTGGATTCACTTGGAGCTAAGCAGTGAAGTCAGCAAATAGGCCAGCGTTTTCAGCAGTAAGATTTAAAAAATAAATAAATAAATAAAATAAATCTGCACTTGCCCAAGAATCCCAAAACACATACTGAAGTTCACTGAAAGTCATGTTTTGCATACTGTTAATATGGATCAAATTATTACACAGTGCATGGCTTTGTGAAGGGCAGATTGTGTCTAACAAGCCTGATGGAGTTCTTTGAGGAGGTGACCAGGCATATAGATGAGGGTAGTGCAGTGGATGTGATCTATATGGATTTTAGTAAGGCATTTGACAAGGTTCCACACAGTAGGCTTATTCAGAAAGTCAGAAGGCATGGGATCCAGGGAAATTTGGCCAGGTGGATTCAGAACTGGCTTGCCTGCAGAAAGGTGGAGGGAGTACATTCGGGGTTGTGACTAGTGGTGTCCCACAAGGATCAGTTCTGGGACCTCTACTTTTCGTGATTTTTATTAACGACCTGGATGTGGGGGTAGAAGGGTGGGGTGGCAAGTTTGCAGACAACACAAAGATTGGTGGTGTTATGGATAGTGTAGACGATTGTCAAAGATTGCAGAGAGACATTGATAGGATGCAGAAGTGGGCTGAGAAGTGGCAGATGGAGTTCAACCCGGAGAAGTGTGAGGTGGTACACTTCGGAAGGACAAACTCCAAGGCAGAGTACAAAGTAAATGGCAGGGTACTTGGTAGTGTGAAGGAGCAGAGGGATCTGGGGGCACATGTCCACAGATTCCTGAAAGTTGCCTCACAGGTGGATAGGGTAGTTAAGAAAGCTTATGGGGTGTTAGCTTTCATAAGTCGAGGGATAGAGTTTAAGAGTCATGGGGTAATGATGCAGCTCTATAAAACTCTGGTTAGGCCACACTTAGATTACTGTGTCCAGTTCTGGTCGCCTCACTATAGGAAGGATATGGAAGCATTGGAAAGGGTATAGAGGAGATTTACCAGGATGCTGCCTGGTTTAGAGAGTATGGATTATGATCAGAGATTAAGGGAGCTAGGGCTTTACTCTTTGGAGAGAAGGAGGATGAAAGGAGACATGATAGAGGTGTACAAGATAATAAGAGGAATAGATAGAGTGGATAACCAGCGCCTCTTCCCCAGGGCACTACTGCTCAATACAAGAGGACATGGCTTTAAGATAAGGGATGAGAAGTTCAAGGGGGATATTAGAGGAAGGTTTTTTACTCAGTGGTTGGTGCGTGGAATGCACTGCCTGAGTCAGATACACTAGTGGAATTTAAGAGACTACTAGACAGGTATATGGAGGAATTTAAGGTGTGGGGGGGGGGTTATATGGGAGGCAGGGTTTAAGGGTTGGCACAACATTGTGGGCCGAAGGGCCTGTACTGTGCTGTACTATTCTATAACAGGATAAAAGAATAACAGAGCCCAGGATGAAGGGTAAAAGCTACAGAGAAAGTACAATGCAAGCAAACAAAAAGGTTCAAGGTCGTAACGAGTTAGATTGTGGAATCAAGGTATCTTGTTTTTATGGATCAGATAGGGATATGGACTTATGAGATCTGTGGTTTTATGAGAAGGAGCACACATCCAAGAACAGTCTGGTCTCCTAATTCTTTATACAGGTATTGTGTTCCTGTTCGGCTCTGAAGTCTCTTCTGATTTTCAGGAAGATTCACCTGCATATACCCACCCTTTACCTACATCTCAGTGCTTTAGTTGAACAACTGACAATGAGTCTTGCATCTATAATTAATAATTTAGCTCAGATCAATTGCCTTTTGTTGAAGAGTTCCGAGTTCCTGTGACTGTCTTAATGTAGAACGGGAGTTGCTAATGTTTTTATGCCATGGACTCCTGTCATTAACTGAGAGGTTCATGAACCCCAGGATGGGAACTCCTGATGTTGGGGGGGTGAGGGAGGGAGGGGAGGGAATGTTGACTCAGACCATGAGAGGTCTGCGTTGGGCATTTTCATGGCTTACAAGGCGCCGATTGGAAGTCTGTGTGGGGCGCCACACCTCGCACAGACTAGAGCAAAGTGTGATTAAGTGCCTTGCTCAAGGGTACAGACACACTGCCACAGCTGAGGCTCGAACTAGCGACCTTGAGATAACTAGACGAATGCCTTAACCACTTGGCCACATGCCCTGATGTTAGAAGTACTTACTAAATCTGACTATGATGATCAGGTTTTCATTGTGTAAAATCAGTGCTCCTTTCATCTTGCAATATAAAGATTTTGCTTTCAGTTGCCCTTAATGCAATTTTGTTTCCATCCAATATTGGTGGAGTAACATCAGTGGAAGCAGATTATTGATCTTGCCTTTTGGGGCAGGTTAACATCTCTACACTAAATGCTGTTGGCAAAGATCCACCATGAGCAGCTTTCAAGGCTGGTTATCATAATTCTCATATGTGTGTAGCATTTATATAGTTGGTGCCCTTTTTCTTCTATATCCAGGTCAATAAGTGGAAAGAAGATCTGTTCATACTGTGATAGCACTCTGGGCAAAGGAGCTGCCATGATCATCGAGTCTCTTGGTCTTTGTTATCATTTACATTGTTTTAAGGTGAGGATAGGAACCAGCTTTGACTAGGGGAGAACACTGCAACATCACTACTAGGGATTTCTGCTGAAGTCATGCATGTCTGTATAGAATGTCACAGGACTGTTACTAACATTCTGACAGTGCGAGAATCCATGCAGACTGTGTAACATGAAGATGCATAGAAATCATTACAAAGCAAAACGCTGATGAAATTGGAAATCTGAAATAAAACAAATTGCAGAAAAGCAATGCTTGTGGAGAGGGTAGCTAATGTTTCAGATCAGTGACTCCTCTTCAATGTTAATGCTATTGTATTCTCCACAATTGTTGCCTGCCTTGTTGGATATTTCCAACACCTACAGTTTTATTGCAAAGATGAATTGTTTTATAAGAAAAGTACCCGTTTTCTGTCTTGTTCTGCATGGATACTACTGCTGGCATAAAGCATTGTAATGCCATACTTACCAAGGGCACCTATGTCAAAATGTTATAATCATAAATTTGATTCTGTTTCAGAGTGGCATAACTCAGCTTCCTGCTTCTGTATCATAACGGGCAGTTTTTGATTTCCAGTGAAAAAGGAAGGCATTGGCTTCACTGCCCCTTTCTGGTTTATGTTTGTGCAAATGCCTTCCCCTCAGCTTAATTTGTTGTTTAACTTTATTTTTGTCCTTCCTGCCACTGGTGTCATCATTCTCTCCTAATGCCTCACTTCCTGCAATCGTTGGTCCTTTGCTTTCCCACTGCAGATTGATCCGGCTCTGTAATGCACCAGTATAGTGAGGGGTGAGAGACAAATTCTGCAACACTGCTTTTGCTTAGCGTGCACATTTTAAACATGCACCCTTGCTTTTTGCATGCCCAGCTCATAAATTTGTCTTGGTCTTTCCGCGCAGCCTCAGAAATATTAGTTAACCCTTTCAGAGACTGTGTTTTGTCAACGATGTCAGTATTCTGTACTTGATCGCCACGTTTTACTAATTCCATTGAAACTTGTCACAATATAATGTCTATAGGTTCATTTTTGTATAATTATTCTTGAATTGGATGATACAATTAATCTTACCTATGGCTTTCTACTGTCCTCCTCTCTCAAGTTAAAATCTTTCAGTGATTCAAATTATTTCCCTTTATCTACACCCAAGCCATAAGATCTCAGTTCTTAAGTGGGTGGCAGGCAGTCTTCTGCTATGACTGCTGTTGTAATTCTGCCCCTCACCATTATGCACTCAGCAGGAACTGGATCCCTTCATCTTCCATTGGGAACCTGCCTAGCTGCTGATGTTCATGATGGTTAACCTGTGCACCATCTTTGACGTGCAGTCAATGTTTGCTCTTTCATTCTCTCCTAATGTGGCAAGGAAGAAAATTCAGTCTCTGCTTGCCCATCTTATCTTTTTTCTGCCTGAGTTTCGTTCCTTGAATTTCAGCAGCTGAAAGATTTAACTGGTGTCCCTTCTCACACACAGTGCACCTCGTGCAGTGTTGACCTTGGAGGAACAGAATCCGGGGCAGAAGTTCGAGTACGGAACAACAATCTCTTTTGCAACTCGTGCTATGCCCAATACAAAGGTAGGTCAGAATACAGGGATGCTGTCCCAGATTATCCACCTGCTGTAGGTGATACCTGCAGAACATTCCTATACAGGAAAGATTTAGAAGTTATGGGCCAAACAAAAATCAAATCAAGTTTAATTATCATTTAGACCAGACATGGATACAGTCAAATGAGAGGAAATAACGAGAGAGAGAGAGAAAATACGCACACTGTTCTGCAAGAGAACACGTGTATAGTCCAAGGTCCTGACATGCAAATTGATGCTACAGCTCCTGGCAATCCAGCCTGTCATTTTGCCGGTTGAGCACTGGAGGGCAGCACTGATAGGAGACCAAGCGAACTTGGACTCCACATTACACGGCCTCCAGCGTCGTCTCACCTGGGATGCAGCTGCAGGCAAGCCTGCTTGAGGCCTCGTCCTCGCTACAACTGAAGCCACTCTGCTGCTTTGCCACCAAACGGGGAAACAGGCCTGTGGCATCTCACATTATCAATGTCTGACAGGGTCTTGCAATCACAAGACAGTCCCCTTTGCTTACATTGCACGCTGATTTTGTATACCAACTCCGATGTCTTCGAGTAGCAGGCAGTGGCACGTTCTGCACCCACATCGGCTCCTCTGAGATTTAGGATTACTATGTTAATATAGAATAAGGATTGTTTTCGCCACAGTAAGTATTTGGGAAGATCCTGTTTCCTGAGAGATGAAAATGAATGGATCTGGAAAAGCTTATGTGCTGGCAGTACTCCCAAGTTTGGAGGCTTCTTATTACAGGACACAATGAAAAGGAAATGAGCCATTTCTTCCCAAACACCACACTGTCCCATGACACTCTGCGGAGGGTGTGATGTGGAAGAGATTTGGATGGAAATGAGTCCAAGCAATAGGCTTTGAGGTCTCATTTATCTGGAGCAAACATTTAGACGACTGATGAACCATTTGGAAATACCTTGTAGGCCAAAGGATGTCATTCCTCAAAAATAAGCATAGTTTTCCCTGCGAAGAATATCTGCTTCATTTTCCATTTTCTTTGGTTTCTGCTGTCGAACAGTGAATTTCAAAATGTGTGAATATCTCTCCAAAACTGACCTCCAAAGAGCCAATAGTTAGAGACAGTTTAATTCTGTTGGGGAAAAGTACTGAAATTTGCTTCTCAGCAGTAGCATTGAAGACATTGCAGTGTTATCAGACCATAACGTATAAGATTTAGACTATTTGGCCCATTGAGTCTGCTCCACCATTCAATCATTAGACCATAAGACGCCGGAGAGAACTTTGCCATTTGGCCTATCGAGTCTGCTCCACCATTCCGTCATGGCTGACTTATTATCCCTAGCGAGCCCGTTCTCCTGCCTTCTCCCAGCAACCCTTAACCCCCTTAACAATCAAGAGCCATCAATCTCTGCTCTAAATATACCCAATTATCTAGCCTCACCAGCAATCTGATAATGTGTTCCACAGTTTCACCACCCTCTGACTGAAGAAATTTCTTGTCTCATCCTGAGGCTGTGCGTACAGAAGCTAGACTCTCCTACTGATCTCTGTGTCCACTGTACCCAGGCCTTTTAGCATTACGTAGGTTTTAATTAGCCCCTCACTCATCCTTCTGAACTCCAAATACAGGCCCAGAGCCATCAAATGCTCCTTGTACATTAAACCTTTAATTCCTGGGATCATCCTTGTGAGTTTCCTCTGGACTCTCTATAGGGCCAGCTCATTTTTCCTCATATTCAGGGCCCAAAATTGCTCACAATGTTCCAAATGTGGTCTGACCATCACCTTTTAATGTTTCCTTGCCTTTATATTCTGGATGTGGATTTTGTATGTGGGCTTAAGTTTTGATGAGATTCTCATGTGGTGATTTATGGATATTGTTCACTCTTTATTCATCTCTCAGACCAGGCTTGTATCTAAAGGAGTTTAGAAGAGTGAGGGATAACTTGACTGAAACATAGCTCTACAAGTTTCTGAGGAAGCTTGACAGGTGCACATGGAGGTGTCTTCACTTGTGGTTAAATTTAAAACTAGGGACAGTGCAGTAAAGCAGCATTGAGGTAGAAGATATAAGCCGAGGCATTCTAACTTTCCCTCGTGGGACAACCCAATCATTCCAGATGTCAGTCCAGTAAACCTTCTCCGAACCATTTCCAATCCATTAACTTCCAAATCAAGATGAGAATTCTTTTGAAAGTTACAAGTCCAAGATGACATCAATTAGTCCTGAAGTCAAAGTGTGTTAGCGTTCTCCAATTATAGTATGAGAAATCCAGTGTGGACATTTATAGTCATAGTCATACTTTATTGATCCCGGGGTAAATTGCTTTTTGTTACAGTTGCACTATAAATAATAAATAGTAATAGTAATATTACTATTAGTAATTAGTAAATAGTAATAGTCATAGAAATAACAAATAGTAATAGAATCGTAATCGAAAATAGTAATAAATAGTTAAATAGTAATATGTAAATTATGCCAGTAAATTATGAAATAAGTCCAGGACCAGCCTATTGGCTCAGGGTGTCTGACCCTCCAAGGGAGGAGTTGTAAAGTTTGATGGCCGCAGGCAGGAATGACTTCCTATGACGCTCTGTGCTGCATCTTGGAGGAATGAGTCTCTGGCTGAATGTACTCCTGTGCCCACCCAGTACATTATGTAGTGGATGGGACACTAAGAGATCCAAGAGATTCTTTGAGGATGATGAGTCTTTAACTCTCTTCCTCAAAAGACAGCGAAAACAGTGCCTGAATATTTCTAAATCTGACTTTCCTGATGAAAAAGGGAGTGTAAAGATACCAGAACCAAATAGGATTGTGGAGCTGTTGCTGTAATTATAATTTTACTGAAAGGTTGAGCAGGTTTGAGATAACTTCTCCTGGTCCTAATTCATAAGTTCTTAGTTCCTGATTTTACAAGAGTAATTTATTGAATTGTTTTAGCATGGTATCATGTGTACAGTTTTCAAAATCTAGAACACAGAACAGTTCAACAGACACACAATGTTGTGCCAAACTAATTAAACTGGCAATTTAATGCTGAACTAAACTAATCCCTTCTGCCTTAATGTACATATCCCTTTATTCTCAGCACATTTATTTGCCTAATTAAAAGCCTCTTAAATGCCTCTATCATGTTTGCCTTCATTAGCACTACTGGCAGTGCATTCTAGTCACTGACCACTCTACACCTTGTCCTCCACTTCTCCTTTGAGCTTGCACCTTGTCACATTGAATGCATACCTTTTAGTACAGTCCAGCACTGGGATATTCTCCAGTGTATAACTCCTGTGCATTTTCTATACTCCGTTGAAAACTCTTAAAAGTTAAAATGAGGGCTAAATTTTTCAGGGCTGTCCATGGTTATTTTAGAAATAATGTTAATTCTTTGCAACACCCACAAAATGCTGGAGGAACTCAGTGGGACAGGTTGCCCCAATGGAGAAGAGAAAACAGTCGACATTATGGACAGAGGACTACTGAAGAAGGGTCTCAGGTCCCTAAAGTCGACTGTTTACTATTTCCATAGATGTTGCAGCTCCGCCAACATTGTGTGTGTGTGTGTTGCTTTGGATTTCCAGCATCTGCAGAATTTTTTGTGTTTGTTAATTTCTTCATAGCTTTGATCCATTGTGTTGCTTTTTATTTGATAGCTGGGCAGCTCCTGAACCACTGAGAAGTCTCCAAGCAATGGAAAGACAATAGTGTGCGTGGAAAGGATGAGAAGCTTGGCTTAATGCTTTAAGAAACCTAACATATTCCTCGTGAATGGACAGAAAAAGCTCTTGATAAGCAAAGTATATAAAAGAGTGCAACTCATTGAAATTTAAGATTATTGTTTTCATCACAATTGGGCTACAAATGGGATGACTGCTCAATTAAACATAAATCTTCAATTTATGGTGTAAAGATTCAACCTCTGTATTGAACTGAATTTCCATATACAGTATAACAGTGGCTACAAGTTGTTTTCTGTTTCTGAAGTCTGCCTCCACTGACATTGCTGGAATACCAAAGTTTGGAAGCAGAGTCACTTTTGTAATTGATATGTATGTGTATTAGCACAAACAATCAAAAATAAGTTTCTGCCATTCTTATTTTCTTATGAGCAAAGCATGTACAGTAGTTAAGGGAATGCATGGTGTATTATACAGAAAATGTATTGGTGACATAACTTTTATTTATCGAACTGATGACCTGTTAGTTTATGGTGCAAGTAAGGCAACAGCCTCTGTTCATACTGCTACGTGCCGAGCAGAATTCTGTGGTTTATATACATATATATTCTACTTATCATTTATGTTCTGAAACTTTTTGAGAGATCAATGTAATAATTGCAAAACTGCAGTAACTTGGCACATTTATCATTGTTATTCTGTTGATGAGGTGACTCTGGGAGAAGTGTGTTATTTTCTCGAACGAGGGCAGGTTAAAAGATGGGGCAGGTATGCATTTTAAATGTACGAGCCTCATTCAGCCCTTGGAGATCAAGAGCTTTGATGTGAAATCAAAACCTATGAGATTTATTCCGGGCTTTTTGGAATTTATAGTTAAAATATTTTGCAAAAAAAATCCCTCTGAAATTGTACAAAAGAAAAAGTCAGTTTGTTTTTGTGTTGAATGATGTTTATAAATAAAATGAATAAATCTTGAAATCTTGTCAGTGAATTTATTTGATCAAGATCAGCAGGTTCATCTGCAGGATGCATCATTCATTGGCCCAGAACTGTTGAATATTTGCTCCTGTTTCAGACTGGTTCTCTGCTGTATTCTTCTGCAGGGAGACTGGCTTCCAGCACATCAGCACTTGTCTCAGTGCAAGCAATCAGTTGTACCCTCAGTCTTTGAGTACAGTGGTTTAGCTATAAAGCTGCTGCCTCACTATGCCAGTGGTCTGAGTCCTGATGTATGTTTGACAATGTGGGTTTTTTTTTTCCGGGTGCTCTGTTTTCTTCCCAGATGTCAAAAAGGTGAAGGTTGTCAAATTAATTGTCCACTATAAAGCCGCCACGGTGTGTTGATGAGCAGAGATGTTGGTGAGGAGGAGGGTAGTGTAGCAGTCGATGTGAATGTGGAGAGAATAACGTGGATTTGGGTCGATGAATTGTAAAAATGACTATCTGCTGGTCCATGTGGACTCAATGGATTGAAGGGCCCATGAGTGTCCTGTGTATCTAGCTATAGGAGCAGAGATAGGCCATTTATTTGACTCATTGAGTCTGTTTTGCCACTTCATCCTGGCTGATCCATTTTCCGTCTCAGCCCCAATCTAATGCCTTCTCCCCGTATCCCTTCGTGCCCTGACCAATCAATAATCTATCAACCTCTGTCTTAAATATACCCAATAACTTATCCTCTACAGCCACCAATGGCCATAAATTCCACAGATTCACTACTCACTGGCTAAAGAAACTACTCCTCATCTCCGTTCTAAAAGGATGCTCCTCTATTCTAAGGCTGTGTCCTCTGGTCTTAGCCTCCCCCTCCATAGGAAACATCCTCTCCACATTCACTCTATTGTTTCTATGAACATGACAGACACAAACATTCAAAATCATTCCAAACTTGGTAATGTTTTTCATATTAGATAAACCAAATAAGTGCAAACATTAAGGATAACTAAAGAAAATAAAACCTAGGTTCATTTGGCTCGATCGCTACAGCAGATTTGTCACATTCCCATGGGTCTATGGAACATGCACCAGATACGAAATGGCGGCATTTCTGTGGACGAGCTTCTCCAGAGTCTGCAGGTGCAGCGAGGGTCGGAAGGAACTGTTGGGTGAAGGGTGCTGTAGGTGTTGCATGAAAAGTTGGAGAAAGATGTAAACTCGGCCAATCCCACCCAGGGCAGTAGCCTCCCCAGCACCCAGGACACTGCCTCAGAAAGGCAGCGTCCATCATTAAGGACCCCCATCATCCAGGGCATGTCCTTTTTTCATTGCTACCATCAAGGGTGAGGCACAGGAGCCTGAAGAGACACACTCAACATTTCAGGAATGGCTTCTTCCCCTCTGCCATCAGATTTCTGAATGGATTATGAACCCATGAACACCTCTTCAGTATTCTTTCCTCTCTTTTTGCTCTACTCATTTAATTTAATGCTTTTTATGGTATATATACTTTATTATTATGCACTACAATGCATTGCTGCCATAAAACAATAAATTTCATGGCATATGCCAGTGATATTAAACCTGATTCTGATGCTTCTGGCTTTGCTGAAATTCGCTCGACTGTTGGGAGCTCGGGGCTGAATCCGTTTTCAAGGAACAGCACACCTTCTAATATGGAGCAATATGAAAAATATTAACCTCAGAAGAGGTGTCGATGTAAGAGTTCTAATACTATGCAGTACATTTGTATGTGCTTTCAGCTACAATACATCATTCTGACAGCAATTCATGGTGAGAATCATGGTAAGTGCCAGTATAAACCCTGCTTAGGGGTAAGAATCAGCTCTATCTTGTTTGGCTTGTGTAAGCAGGCAAACTTATATTGGGATGCCTGACTTGTGAAACAATATGATGACACACATTAATCATGTAGCTTTTCCTTTTGGTCCTAAATGAATGGTGTTTGATTTCTGAAGCAGCATTTTCTTTGAAATTGTCCATATAAGGAACTGTAGTTTAATTGGATATTATGTTATCCACAAACTAACAATTCCTGTGAAATTTTACAAGTTCCTTTTGAATTTCAGATGCCAGTTTTAAAAAAAAGTTGCCATTGTAGGATAATCATGTGCAAGATTCCATCATGTGTGTGGCATAAATCTAATTGAAATTTTTACTTGGAGCAAATTATTAAGGCCTTTCTTGGCATGTCACAATTTGCAGTTCTCCTGAAATACTGCAGAGAAAAAGGTTCATGGGCACCAATCAAGTGATACTGCCCTTACTCCACTTGGGTGAATGGTGTAATGCTGTGTAAAACTTCTACAGAAAATTAGTTCCAATTGCACAGGGATGCCTACATTATCATCTAATTGACTTATGGACTGTATTCATTGCTACCTCAGGCAAACCAACCAATCACTTGGTTTAATGCATTACATTTTGGCAAATTCTCCCACTATCTGCCCATTACATTCGTCTTGCAACTAAAATGGAGACAAAGGATTGTGATGAAACAAAGGCCCTTTTGCTGTTGAGAAGCTACCACATTCATGTGTGTGGGGGAATGAAGACTGATGTTTGAGCTGAAGATGAATCTTCACAGATCAGTCAGTCCCTTAATATGATGAAAAGGCAAGTTTGCATACACCTATATTTTTGTTCTCATTGCATCATTCACTTGGTGATGCAAAACCATCAACAGAATTGCCTCATTGGTCAAGTCCATCATTGTTTGTTGTTCCAGAGCACTGGTCCTTAGAGAGAACAGCAGAAATTCTACAGCTTCTTCACAAGAAGTCCAGTGGAATGTGGTAACATTTCATTCGAGCTTTCACCATGCGGCCTTGTCGAATGATAAAGGATAGTTGTTAGGTGCCCAGCCCTCTAGGTTCACATGGGCAAATGTGCATCATCAGTAGACCACATATTAGGGCAGGGGTTTCCAACATTTTTATGCTATGGACCAATACCATTAAGCAAGGGGTCAGTGGAACCCCGTATTAGGGTGTTCAGGGGAATCTATAAGATGTCTGTGTATCTCTTCCACCCCACCCCCAACTTTTTTCGTTATCTGTTGCACTGTCCTTTCTCTTCCTCATTCTATCTTGGTGTTGGAGGAACTCGTGCAACAGCGTAACTCTCTTGTGGTACAGGAGGCAGCTGGAGAAGAAGTAATTCTGGTGAGTGGTGGAGGGTGCAGGACAATGCAGACAGCAGATTTGCTTTGGAGGAGGATAGTGGCATTGTCCACTAGGTGGCGGTGTAGCTTGCAGTATCGTGGTTCATGAAACTGCACTTACACAGGAAGTGCAGCCTGCAGCCTGAACCCTGACACCCAAACTGGTTCTGATACCTGGTCGGCAGGGTGTACTGTCTGATGAGGCACACATTTTTTTTTGAACTGCCTTGTGATAACTTTGGTGAGGAGGTGGTACAGTATCCTGAAGTTCCACACTCAAAGTTTTAGGAACACACACAAAATGCTGGTGGAACACAGCAGGCCAGGCAGTGGCTATAGGAAGAAGTACAGTCGATGTTTCGGGCCGAGACCTTTTGTCAGGACTAACTGAAAGAAGAGATAGTAAGAGATTTGAAAGTGGGAGGGGGATATCCAAAATGATAGGAGAAGACAGGGGAGAGAGAGAGAGGGAAGAAGCTAAGAGCTGGAAAGTTGATTGGCAAAAGGGTTATAGAGTTGGAGAAGGGGGAGGATCATGGGACAGGAGGTCTAGGGAGAAAGAAATGGGGAGGGGAGCCCAGAGGAAGATGGAGAGTAGGCAAGGAGTGATTGTGACAGGGACAGAGAGAAGAACAAAAAGGGGGGGATTAAAAATAAATATGGGATGGGATAAGAAAGGGAGGAAGGACACTAATGGAAGTTAGAGAAGTCAATGTTCATGCCATCAGGTTGGAGGCTACCCAGACGGAATATTATGTGTTGTTCCTCAAACCTGAGTGTGGCTTCATCTTGACAGTAGAGGAGGCCATGGATTGACATATCAGAATAGGAATGGGACGTGGAATTAAAATGGGTGGCCACTGGGAGATCCTGCTTTCTCTGGCAGACAGAGCATAGGTGTTCAGCGAAATGGTCTCCCAGTCTGCGTCAGGTCTCACCAATATATAGAAGGCCACACTGGGAGCACCGGACACGGTATATCACACTAGCTGACTCACAGGTGAAGTGTCGCCTCACCTGGAAGGACTGTCTGGGGCCCTGAATGGTGGTGAGGGAGGAGGTGTGAGGGTAGTTGTAGCACTTGTTCCGCTTACAAGGATAAGTGCCAGGAGGGAGATCAGTGGGGAGGAATGGGGGGTACAAATGGACAAGGGAGTTGCATAGGGAGCAATCCCTGCAGAAAGCAGAGAGAGGGGGAGAGGGAAAGATGTGCTTGGTGGTGGGATCCCGTTGGAGGTGGCGGAAGTTACGGAGAATTATGTGTTGGACCCAGAGGCTGGTGGGGTGGTAGGTGAGGACAAGGGGAACTCTATCCCTAGTGGGGTGGCAGGAGGATGGGGTGAGAGCAGATGTGCGTGAAGTGGGAGAAATGCGTTTGAGAGCAGAGTTGATGGTGGAGGAAGGGAAGCCCCTTTCTTTAAAAAAGGAAGACATCTCTCTCATGCTGGAATGAAAAGCCTCATCCTGAGAGCAAATGTGGTGGAGATGGAGGAATTGCGAGAAGGGGATGGAATTTTTGCAAGAGACAGAGTGGGAAGAGGAATAGTCCAGGTAGCTGTGAGAGTCCATGGGTTTATAGTAGACATCAGTAGATAAGCTGTCTCCAGAGATAGAGACAGAAAGATCTAGAAAGGGGAGGAAGGTGTTGGAAATGGACCAGGTAAATTTGAGGGCAGGGTGAAAGTTGGAGGCAAAGTTAATGAAGTCAACGAGCTCAGCATGTGTGCAGGAAGCTACGCCAATGCAGTCGTCGATATAGCGAAGGAAAAGTGGGGGACAGATACCAGTATAGGCTTGGAACATGGACTGTTCCACAAAGCCAACAAAAAGGCAGGCATAACTGGGACCCATATGGGTGCCCATGGCTACACTTTTAGTTTGGAAGAAGTGGGAGGAGCCGAAGGAGAAATTTTTAAGAGTAAGGACCAATTCCGCTAGATGGAGCAGAGTGGTGGTACTCTTACTATCTCTTCTTTCAGTTAGTCCTGACGAAGGGTCTCAACCCAAAACATCGACTGCACTTCTTCCTATAGATGCTGCCTGGCCTGCTGTGCTCACCAGCATTTTGTGTGTGTTGCTTGAATTTCCAGTATCTGCATATTTTCTCGTGTTTGCGCTTTTAAATTCACTACTGCGAAGCCACTTCAGTGATGCCTACACTGAAGAAGATTAAATCTTCTCTTTGATGGGAGTTTAGTGAAACCTTCTCTCACTGCTCCCCATCTATAATTTCTTCGGCCCTTCAACTTTTCGACTTCGGACCCCCCCCGCTCCCCCGACCACTTTCAAATCTCTTTACTATCTCTTCTTTCAGTTATATCTTCACTGCTCAGCTGCCACAATATAACATAATAGTCAGTAAAAATAAACCTGATTCAGATTCCAAAAACAAAGGCTTTTCTTGGTCAACTGTAACTTGAATTTCTAGGGAATGGTAGAGGACCTCCAGAGTGTGAAGAGTGCAACACCTTGGGAGACCTGGCAGTAAGTTGTGGACACAAAGCCCGGCACATCACAGGAACCAGCTTCCCTCCTCTGCACTCTGTCTTTACTTCTCGCCAGCTCAGTGAAGTAGCCAGCATAATCAAAGACGCTACCCACTACGAGCATGCTCTCTTCTCCGCTCTCTCATCAGGCAGAAGATAAAAATCCTGGAAGCTCAAGGACAGGTTCAATCCCACTGCTGTCTAACTCTTGAACAAACCTATTGTATGATAAGATGAACTCTTGGTCTCACCATCAACCTCGTTATGATCTTGCACTTTATAGTTCACCGGAACTTATTCAGAAGCTTGTACACTTCATTCTGCAATGTTATTGTTTTCCCTTATTCTAGCTCTGTGCAATGATTGATCCATATGAACAGTTTGCAAGACAAGATTTTAGCTGTACTGTGTGTCGGTACCTGTGACAATGATAACCTAATACCAATCAACACATGACTGTTCTAATGCTTCCTGTTGAAGTGCCAGCAGCCTCAGAATTTCTGCAGATGCATGCGCTCCTCATGACGTACAGCAGCGCAGTGCAACATGGCAACAAAATTCTTGTATTTGTTCTGGAGGACCCATCTGAACAAGTGGCACCACTTTAGCCTGGTTCATAAACAAGGTCTTCACTGGATACAGTTGAGGAGGAAGACTATGAGGCATCAAGTTTGGTGTTAATATTTTTAGATTGTTTGCTTATTTTAAGCCCTTTACTTATTTTCTAAGTTTACTTTTAATAGTTTGGTTTATTATTAATAGCCTTGGAATTAAATTGGACTAGCTACCTGAAGGTCGTGAGTTCGAGCCCCAGCCGAGGGAACATGTTGTGTCCTTGAGCAAGGCACTTAATCACACATTGCGCTGCGACGACACTGGTGCCAAGCTGTATGGGTCCTAATGCCCTTCCCTTGGACAACATCGGTGGCATGGAGAGGGGAGACTTGCAGCATGGGCAACTGCTGGTCTTCCATACAACCTTGCCCAGGCCTGCGCCCTGGAGAGTGAAGACTTTCCAGGCGCAGATCCATGGTCTCGCAAGACTAACAGAATTAAAAAATATATATATATAACTGTGATAAGGGCATACAACAGAATAGTTAGTAGAGGTTTAGCCTCATTGTGACTGTGAAGGAAGTCACCAGAGAGACACTGAAGCTGGTGATATAGAAGTTTTTATTCAGCAAAATAAATCGGCGTCATACTGGAGACACTCTTGGAAGAAGAGGCTCCCTGATCCAATATTACATGACACTAAAGATCAAAGGTAACGGCAGGATAATTTTACTGTTACAATGTGTCTGCAATGATTCCTTGGAATTACATATAATTTTCTAACACCTAGATCTTCACACCACCACTCCAGAACACAGATTGAATGCTAATTACCGTGTGCAGCCCCAAGAGCACCATTGTTCTGAGCTGTATTTTAAATTCAATCTACAAACCACATACAGCTCTGAGGACTGGTTGCTGTTGAAGTTAATATCTGCTATATACCATAAACTTCAGAATACACCCAGATAGTAACAGTGACCTGGGTTCAATCCAGACCTCGGGTGCTGTCAGTGTGGAATTTGTATATTTTCCCTGCGGTCACATGGGTTTCCTCTGGAAGCTCTGGTTTCTCCCACATTCACAAGACATGCACATTTGGAGGGCAATTTGGCACCACAAATTGCTCAGTGTGTAGAATCTGAGGGAAGTTTTTGGAAATGTAGGGAGAATAACTGATTAGTATGATTGCATTTGTGATGGTTGTTATGGACTTGGTGGGCCAGGCGGCCTATTTATACCGTATTATTCTACGATTCAATGATATCTGAAGATTCATATGATATTGGCAGTTTTGGCTAAAGCAAGAAGAATGGCTGTGCTAAATGTCAAATATTGTTCCACTGATTTGTGGTTGGGATGTATCTTCCTCTACAGGTTCTAGGTTTTGCAGACTGGGGCAGCAAAAAGTGGTAAGTGCACCTGAAGATTAGTGACAAGCACATGGGGTTCACTGTTGAGCAAAGAAATTGACTGAGGACTTTGAGAGTTGGCAGGCTTTCCTTACCTGCTACTGCAGAAGCTGGATCCAACATGGTTAGGAGGCTGGGTTCAACCATCGATAGGTAAACCTAAGTAAATAAGTTGTGCTTATCCAATATCCTACAGATGGAGTAAATCCCTTTAAATGTTGCATAAACTGAAGTTGAGCATTTTTGGTCCATACACAACAAACAGCATTTCCTGGTTGCCGTCCATTTTAATTCCACTGCCCATTTCCATTTAACATGGCCTTCTCTACGGTCACAATGAAGCCATTGTCAGGCTGAAGGAGTAACACCTTATAGTCCAACCTGACAGCGTAAACATCAATTTCTCAAACTTTCAGCAATTTCTCTCCCTTCCCGTTCTGTTTTCCCATTCTCCATTCAGACTCCCCTCTTACCCCTGCTATTCTCACCTATCTATCCTCCTCCCCTTCCCTTTCTCCCATGATCTACTCTCATCAATTCCTCTTTCTTCAGCCTTTTACCTTTTCCACCTCTCACCTAGCAGCTTCTCACTTCATCTAACCCCCCCACCCACTCACCTTCCCCCTCACCTGCTTTCACTTATAACCTTCTAGCTTATACTCCTTCCCCTCTTCCCACTTTCTTACTCTAGCTTCTTCTCCATCCCCCCTCCAGAGGCGGCGCCAGAGATTTTTTCTTGCTGGTGCTACAGTGGGGCTGAATTATTCAGTGATGGTGCTGAGGGATGTACTGTATGGTAATATGTATTCGCAAGGCCAGACACGTGGCTTTCAAAAGTCAGTTTCAAGCATTATGTGCCTACTATAAATACCTCTGTTGATTCACAAGCAACAGTAATTGATAGATATAATATAGGAGTGTACTGTGACAGTGTCAACAGCATCGGTGACAACCCGGGCTACACAGAGCATAAACAAACAAACCAACAGAGCATCGGACCCATAGCGCACAACGTGAATCACACACCAATCCTGCAATCAGCATCAAATGTGTGCTTTTCAACTGAAAAACACACTAACCCACAATGTCCACTGCTATTCGCATTACATAGACAGACAATGCCAAAAGATACACCGTTATTGAAGTCAAATAAGGCAAACAACAGATGCAAGGCTTTACCAGGAGTTGGACAAATCGTACTCTGACCATGCAATACCTCAATTAATTCGGCTACTGAATTTAAAACAAAAATCAACAGAATCACTGCTTGGAAATCTAAGCAAAACCAGTAGGCTTAATAGCAGTAAATGTAATAGTTTAGGATTTGCAGGAAACATAAGGACTATGGGGTGTCCATCACAAAATAATAATAATAATCAGCATTAGTCTTGGCCCAAATTTTTAAAAAATCAACTGCACTCACCATTGATGTTTTCAGAGAAGCACAATCCGTCTGTTGTTGTGATCGGTGGCAAAAGCATCAATGATTTTCTGGATGTCAAGTGCTTTGGTCCTCTGGCTGTTTATGGCCAACAGGGCCAAGTTGCTGTTCCGAGTGTCGCCGCTGCTATTCCTTGGGTAGTTTTTGAGGCGTCTGAGGCAAGAGAAACTCCGTTCACATGAGGCAGATGTCACAGGTAGAGTCAGTGATATGCAGATTAGTTTGTATAAATCTATAAACGCATAGTGGTAGGGTCTCATTAGAGCTAGAAATTCCACTGTGTCATTCACTGTCTGTCCTTGCTTTTGTTTTGTTTCCAGCAGATACCGAACCTGATGCAGCTCTGCAGTCAGGTTCACTTCAGTCACTCCATAGTATTGGGCCATTGGCCAAAGACAGTTCTTGTCGAGGAAAAGCTTGTGTTTGGGACTCAGTGCTGAGATTCCAGTCAGATCATTCCCAATCTCAATTGAGAACCGTCTTTTCATTTCAGTCAGAAGTCTGTCTATAACCGGATAGGAACAGTGCTTGCGAAAGGTCATCAGAGGATGTGACAGGTGTACGTTCAGTTTGGGCCTCAACAACAAAATCATGTAGGCGGTGGGGTGGCTGGGCCTGTCTCCTTTCATGTAGTCTGCTCTGTATACCGGCCTTGATCCCTAGCTCTTGTCTGAATTTCACTCCGTGATTCCTCTCCCCGTTTTGCTGAGAGTGCATCGATAATAGACTGAGCCAAGTCCACAGCGGATGAAAGCTCCAAACTGGGAGATTGTAGCTGGTCTGATATGAACTTGGTGACTCGGAATAAATCCTCAAACAGAGTGAGAAGTAAAGCAAACTGCTCGTCAATCAGTCCATTTACAGCTCTGGCCTTCGTTTTCCTCCGTGCATTTGGTTGACCCATAATATCCTGCAGTGTAGCTAGAATGGCAGGGAGTGATTTCCTTATAGCCCACAAAACTGTATACTGCCATGCCCAGCGTGTATCTGACAATTTCTTCAACTCCATGGGCTGTGCAGTTGATTCCAGTTCTCTCTGTTTCTTCATGA